>NC_056747.1:163672870-163707870 GCF_019279795.1 Protopterus annectens | reverse complement strand
TACACAGCTGTAAGACTCTACATAAACTTCAAAATTCTCTTAAAATTAACCACTACGTAAAAAAAAACTGGTTTTAATAGCTTTTGTGCCAGCATTTGTGAGTAAGCACAAAATTATCAATGTGATGTCCTATCTTGCCCTTCATTCTTAGGTTGGGTTCGGATCCGAGCATCGAATCCGACTTGGCCTAATACACAAGCTCGAGGTCTTCCACTAGCTCATGGCTAAAACCTTATCCCATCATGCATTAGGAAAGTTCCCCAGATCTTTTTTGCCACTAAAGATCCAGTTGCTCTTCCTACTGGCTCTGGCTAAGTAGATTGTTTCTTCATATTTGACAAAAATTGTTTCTTCATATTTGACAAAAATTGTTAGAAATATTTAACTGTGTTTATTCGCTTTGATAATTACTAAAGTATATTTGTGTGTGTTTGCTGGTTTCTTCCTGACATTTCACTGCTGTTGGCCATCGTTTCCTGCAAGGCCTTTTTTCACCTATCCTGGCTTAAAACGTAATTACTATAAGCCTGTTTTTAGTTAGTTAGGCTTTCCTTTCCTTTGTCTTCTAACTCCTCAAGGCTAGTTCATTTTAATTAGAGAACTGCCGTAGCCCGTTTAACTTAGAGGGCTTTTCCGTTATTGGACCTCCGCTAAGTGTTCTTACTGTTGTCTTACTGTCATCTTGTTAAAAAAAAAAAAGGTATATTTACATATTGTATAGCTGTTGCTTGTTAGTTTTACCTTTATTGTTGCTGAATATGTCTTCAAAGTATTTTAAAGAAACTAAACTCTCTGGGTTTAAAAAATATGGTAAATGTGGTCAAAAAAATGTCTGTTACTGACAACCATACCATTTGTGTTTAGTGTCTTGGAGCGGTTCACCTCCAAGAGTCCTGTCACTCTTTTAGCCAGAGGGTGAAGTGAGAGAAAAAACAAATTGATATTAAGAGGCTTATTAAAACCCCCCTTTTCTGAAGTGAAGTGATTGAAGGAGGTCAGGGTTCTTCCAAATTGGGCTGGTCCCTTCAAAGTCTGATAAATCGGGGGAAAAGGTCCTCCTCTTAAAGTGTTAAGTCGGAGCCATCAGAAAAATTGCCAAAAGTTTCAACTCCAGACCTGAAGGCGGTCTGTTTCGAGAAGCCTACTACCTCGGCTCCTTCAATTTCAAGTGCTGATGGAATTTCATGTGCGGAGCTGGTCCCCTGAATTGGAACCAGTATCTCCCACTCTAAGGTCTCCATTGATACAGTCCTTAGATCTCCTGCTCCCTCGACTTGATCTTACAGGAGGTATGTGGATTGTGTGGTGCAGAGGCTGATAAGGACACCGGCGCTCGCCGAACTGTTGTTGGATCCAACCTAGAGTGCTTTGGAACAGACAAAGCCCCCCCCCCCTTTCAGCATCTATTATTCCTCTGATTTCGGAGCCAGAATGTCTTGAACTGATTGTAGTGGAACCATCGGAACAGGGACCTAACTCAGGATCTTCGGATTCAAACATCGCTCTGACATCCTTGGCTCTATCTGATCTCAAGGAGAATAGAATCCAACGCTCTCTGGTCTTGTCTGGAGAGGGGAGTCTTATCAGACAGTTGTCTTATCTGAACTTGCCTCTCTGAGCATCAGCTTCAGTAAGCTTGGCTCCTACCTCAGCCTCTTGAGCTGACCCCCTTGGTTCGGGGGATTCCCTCAGGTTCTTTGGGGGTGGGAGTTTCCTCGGATCAGGTGCGGGTGGCTTTTGAGGTAATGAGGAGAGTGCTGTGTCCCCAGGTTGGGACATTCTTCCCCCAAAGGCACCAGTGTCTGTGTCAGTGCCACTGCATCCACAAAGACGCAGACATCCTAGGCCTCAGGATGCCCCATTAGATGACCTCCTCTCACAAAACCTCTCCAGAATACTCCTCTGAGGAGATCCCTCGGAAGAGGTTGTGTTTGTGTAAGAGGAAGCATTTACACTCCCCCACAGGAGTCAATCACTTCGGGTACAGACCTTGATTCTAAAGGGTCCCCATGGTCACTTTCTGAGGATATCTCCTTTATGGACATCTAAGAAATTCTAAACCCGAGAGGTGGCTGGAAGTCCATCAACCCTTCTGAGGAGTCTGTATACCTGAAGGCCTTTGGATCTCACCCTTCCTCCACTTGGGTGTCTCTTCCTTTCAACGAACTAATGGACCTAGTTTCTCTAAAGATGTGGGAGTCTTCAGATTCAGTGAAACTTGTTCCTCTGAGGCCAAATAATTTTATTACCTCTCCAGTGGACAAAAGTTTTCTAACCAAAGGAGTCCCAGGAGATGCTATGTTGGTGGCGGCAGCTACCAAGAAGGAACTCTGAGACATTTTCTTCTGTCCGTCCACCGAACAGGGAGTCTTGTACGATGGACAGGTATGAAAAGTGCACCTTTTCAGCGACTTTTTGGCTTAGATCGCTGAATTATCTGACACGTTTTACTAGACTTCAGAGAGATGATCTGAAGGAGATAGGAGAATACCCTCCAAGGTTCAGGAGCTGAATGGGTATCAGAGAAGGTTTTCTCTCAGTTTTCCACCTTAAACTCAATGGTCAGCTCCTCCATGAGACTCATTTCTTATGCAGTGGCTGGAGTTAGCAAAGCAGCGGGTTCAGGAATTGCCCTAAGGAGACATTCCTGGATGCACTTGTGTGACTATGTGGAGCCCTTTAAATCTTCTTTTGTAAACGCCCCTTTAGATGGCTCATCTTTGTTCAGGCCAAAAGTCGGACACACTAACCAAGTGTGAACAGGAAGAAAGGACTTTCTCTGTCGTTGGATTCTGTTTTTTCCCTACCTACCAGACCTTATCCAAAGGGTCAAAAAGGAGGAGAAATGTGGTTTTGAAAATCCCAGAGAGCATTCCAAGACATATGTGGTGATACTTCCCCCAGGAGCAGAGGGGGAAGTAGTAATGGAAGATGCCGGTCACGTGGCAGCGGGAGTCCACAAAATCAGGGCGACAGGGAATACTTCCTTGGTAAACCCTTTCTGCACTCCTGAAGGGAGAGCCTGCCTGTTCATCTCTGGTGGCATTGGGGGGCTGGTTATCTTTGTACTCAGAAGACTGGCTAACAGTAACAAAAGACAAGTGGGTGCAAATCTTCATATGCCGAGGTTACTCCATACACTTTTCCTTCCCCGTCCTAAACATAAACAACCCGGACATTCCACCCAGTCAGAGGGAACAGGCAACTCTAGAATTAAGACAGTTGCTAGACAAAAGTCATCCAAACAGTCCCACCCTGGATCTCAGCAAATTGAACAAATCAATAAGAAAGTCAAAGTTCCAGATGGTAACACTGCAGTCTATACTACCGTTTTTGAGAAGATGATCGGATGTGCTGTATAGACCTTCAGGATGTGTACTACCACATAAAACTGGACAGGTGATCCAGTAGTCATTTGCACTTTTGGCTGGGAGCCAGTCACTACCAGATGTTCATCATGTTACCCTGCTGCAGTCATCACACTTGGGTTATCCTGCCGTCAGGCGGTCCCGCAGTCGGCCAGAGTTACAAAGTCTTGGTCCGGCGTTGGTTGCTGTTGCTTCTTCCCTGACGTCAGTGCGCCAGAGGTATATAAGAGGCATCAGATGCCATTTTCTTCAGTCTTTCTTGCCGCGCGGTGCCCGAAGAAGAAGCAGTTCGCAAGTGCCGGCCGACACCTGAGATTTTCGAATCGAATTTCAGTCCGAAGTCTTCAATAAAGCCAAGTACCCCATTGGGGAACCTTTTCTTGCCTCAGTCCGATGTCAGAAAAAGTTAACAATTGCATTTCTTGTGGGAAGCAAATACCTCATAAGGACTTCATTCTTATTGTATTCCTTGCCTAGGCCCAGACCACGACGTCACAGGTTGTTGGTTTTCTGCTAGGTTTAATAAACGAACTATCAAACGCCGTTTTGACTTCGCACAACATTACTTTGGTAGGAAATTTAATTATATCATGCCGTCGGAGCAGCCGACGACTGGCATGCATAAAAAACGCAAGGATAAGGACAGGCAGCCTAGGACCAAGCCAGATTCCAAGGCCTCTGCTGGGCCTGTCACCGGTTCTCCGGTTTTCAGTGAGGTGCCTATGCAGCCCCTGACGACCGCAGAATTGGAACCCCAGACAACTGCAAATTCTCAAGCGGAGTGTACTAGGCCATCACAGCTATCTTCATTAGGCCCTTCCGACACCGGAGCAGAAGGAGATCCCGGTGCAGTAGAAACACCTTCGATTGCAGAGGGTGTCTTCAGACCGACTACACTCACCATTAAATCTTATGCTAAGCGTAAAACTCCATTAAAACCAAAAAAGACTGTACATCAGTCTACAGTTCAAGGCCCCATGCCTAAGAAACAGATGCTTAAGATGGCTGAAGATTTGATGACCCTAATCAGGGGTTCCCATCCCCCTCCAGATAAAAGACCAAGACAAGAGGAGGATTATGCTTCCTCTGACGAGGTTTCAATTTCCTCAGATTCTTCTGAGGAACAGGATTACGCTTTTCCCCCTTATGAAGACTCTGATGCTGAAGACTCTATTCCCTCAGCATCTCCCCCTGAAGACTACTCTTTTGGGGAAACTTTATACACCATGAGGGAACATTTCCACTGGGAAGGACAGGACTACTCTGATTCCAAGAAAAGGCTCAGAGTTCTTTTTACTACCCCAGCACAGACCACTTGCTATCCCTCCAGTTTTAGACATTGTGGATGATGTTTACTTAGTCTAGTCTAAATCCACACTCTCTACCGCCTGCTCAAGCCAAACCAGACAGATACTACAGAGTACCTGACTCGCACAAATTCCTTTATAAAAGCCCTGTGGCTGATCCAGAAACAATTTCCCAGGGTCCCAAAGGGGCTAAAGCTTCTATGGCTAAAAATCATGTACCCTCTGAAAGGGATTCCAGAGCCCTAGATAGATGGGGAAAGAAGATGGTACACCTCAGCTACTCTGGCTATGAGAGCATTAAATTGTCAGTTTCACATGCTGAAATATCAGCAATTCCTAATGTCTCAATTAAAACAAAAAGAGCACACATTCTGAACAGTTTGAATTCAAGGAAATGCAGGATCTGTTGCATGCAGCTGAACAGGTGGGCAAACATACTTTATAATGTGGATGTGATTCATTGGAAGCTTCATGTAGAGCAGCTGTTACTAGGTCTGTCATACGTAGACATGCTTGGTTAAAAGAACAAACCCTACCTTATGTTAAAGCAAAATTATTGGATGCACCTTTACAGCAGGATGTCTTATTTGGTGTCAAAGCAGAAGAGGTTTTAAAGAAAATGGAGGATAAGGCAAAGTCTATGCAGACGGTCAAGGATTTTTTACAGGTACAACCCCCTCGTTTCAGCAGAAATTGGCCAACAAAAAACTGGTCCTTTCCAGCTTCTGACAGATCACAGAGGGGCAAATACAGACGCCCAAGGGGCAGAGGTCAGCCCCAAGGCCCTTACAAACCTCGCCAATGGGGTACTGCTACCCAGAAGGGAGGAGAAGACAGGCCCCAAGCTAGCAGAAGACAAACACAATGACTCAACCCTCAAATTACCAAGCAAATCTCTCTTGGCTGCTCCCTTGGGAGGAAAATTAGCACTTTTTGCAGTCAACTGGCACATCATCACAAAAGACAAATGGGTCCTAAACATTGTCTCACAAGGATACAGATTCCACTTTCATACCTTGCCAAGGATAAAAGGAATGCCAAATCTGCCACCGAATCAATGGGCAGAAGCACAAAAACAAATTACAGCTCTCATGGACATGAGAGCCATTCAACAGGTACCTACACAGGAGCAAGGGCAAGGATTTTACTCAAGACTCTAGTCCCCAGAAAGGACAAAGCATGGAGACCCATTCTGGATCTTTCAATTCTGAACACCTATGTGCAAGTACCAAAATTCAAGATGCTAACACTACAGCAGCGTCTTCCCTTGCTGGGCAAGAAGGCTTGGCTAGTAACGTTGGATCTCAAGGAGGCATACCTGCATGTCCCTATCAGACAAAATTGCAAAAGATACCTCTGCTTTATTACAGGTTCAACCCATTATCAATTCTGTGCACTGCCCTTTGTCTTATCTACTGTGCCCAGGGTCTTCACAAAATGCCTGGCACCAGTAACTGCATACTGCAGACAAAGAGGAATTCAAATATACCCATACCTGGATGACTGCTTTATTCAAGCAGAAAGCAAGGACATTCTTTTAAAGCATCTGGCATTTGTCAAACACCTTCTAAGTTGCCTAGGTTACACAGTAAACGAAAAGAAATCAAAACTAGTGCCCTCACAAAACATAATATTCCTGGGTGCCAGCTTGAATACAACGGCCCAGATGGCTTATCTTACGCCAGACAGGCAACAACAGCTGACTCAGTACTTCAAAATAATGGCAACAAAGACCCAACTCCCTGCAAGAAAAATTCTGCAGGCCTTGGGATTCATGGCATCTTGCATACTACTAATACCATTTGCAAAACTGCATATGAGGAAATTACAATGGTACCTGTAAAGCATATGGACACAGCACAGCTACAGCTTAGAAGCAATAATACCACTCATTCCCTGCCTTCAACAGGAGTTTCTGTGGTGGGCACAGGCATGTCACCTCAACAAGGGCCAGCCTTTCATTTTACCCATAGCCAGGCAAACTTTAACAACAGATGCATCGGCCTATGCCTGGGGGGCACACATGGCAGGACAGTGCATTCAGGGCAAATAGACTACAGATCAAAGGCATCTGCATATCAATCAAAAAGAAATGCTAGCAGTACAGAATGCCGTAACAGCCTTCAAGGACCTCTTACACCCAGGACAACTAATAATAAAGACGGACAATACCACAGTAATGTGGTACATAAACAAGCAAGGGAGCACACATTCCTACCCCCTATGCAGGCAAGCAATGACCTTGTGGAACACAGCACTGTCTTACCAAGTTCAACTACAAGCACAATTCCTGCCAGGAAAGAAAAACACATTGGCAGACGACCTAAGCAAGAAACATCATGGATCCCCATGAGTGGAAACTAGATCCACAAGTATTTGCAATGATAACTCAAAAATAGGGACGCCCAGACATAGATCTGTTTGCCAACCCCCAAAACTACCAATTTCAAAAATTTTGCACAAGGACATTCCACCCACAAGCTGGAAAGTGGACGCCCTCTCATTCAGCTGGAAAGCATTAACAGTGTATGCCTTTCCTCCACTGCCTCTTCTAGCAAAGGTACTGCTGAAAGTCAGATTAGAGAGGCCACAAATGATACTCATTGCACCAGACTGGCCACGCCAGCACTGGTATCCAATTCTAAGGAACATGGCCCACAGCCCACCATGGATTTTACCACAAATTCCTTACCTGCTCACCCAGTGAGACAATCAGATTCTACACAGCCAGCTCAAGACTTTAAACCTGGCTGCATGGCAAATTACCTAAACAACCAGACAACACCTCTATCCAAAGCTGTTATGGATGTCATTCTGGAGGCCAGGAGGCCTAGCACCAGGAAAACCTATTCAGACAAATGGAAAAGATGTTGCGCCTGGAACCAGGCTAAAGGCCAAAATCCCCTTGATCCAAACATTCTTAAGATTCTACAATATTTAACTGAGATGTTGCACAAAGGACTTTCCTTTTCATCTATTAAGATCCACGGTTTAGCAATTTCAGCCCATTACAACATGGATCCTCCTTTATTTTCACATCCACTCCTAAGACACTACCTCAGAGGGGCTAAGAACATAAGACCGCCCAGGAGAGCACCAACACCTACTTGGGATCTCAACTTTGTTCTGGAAAAGCTTACACTGCCGCCCTTTGAACCAGCTTTTTCAGCTGATTTAAAATTTCTTTCATGGAAAACTGCCCTGCTGCTAACAATAACTTCAGCTAGAAGAGTCTAAGAGCTACAGGCACTAATGGCAGTGGAGCCTTTCCTCATTTTTCATCAAGACAGAGTCTCTCTATGAACTAACCCTTCCTTTATGCCAAAGGTGGTATCCAGTGTGGCCCTAAACCAAACAATTCATTTGCCCACCTTTTTTCCAAATCCCCAGAACAAAGGAGAAAGACTCCTGCACTCTTTGGACATTCACAGGCAATTATGTTACTACTTGGATAAAAAAGGCTTTCAGAAAATGTGACCAGCTCTTTGTAGCCTATGCTGCAGGATCACAAGGAAAAGCTCTCTCAAAACAGACCATTTCAAAATGGATAGGACATTGCATACGTTTCTGCTACACGCATCATGGGAAACCGGTACCTGCTAACATTAGGTCCCACTCCACCAGGGCTACAGCTACATCAGCAGCCTTTCTCAGGGGGGTGCCTACCAAGGATATTCTGGAAGCTGCAACTTGGAGTTCAGTGCACACCTTCACCAAACACTATCACTTACCTCTATATTCTAAGACTAGAGCTGGTTTTGCCACTGCAGTTTTGCAGGGCCCACTAGCTTCTTCTAATCCTGTGTAACTCCACCACCCATCCTTAGCTTTGGGATTCAACCCAAGTGTGATGACTGCAGCAGGGTAACACAATGAACATAGTACAGTTTTGTACCTACCATAAATGTAGATGTTCGAGTGTTCACCCTGCTGCAATCCAGGTTACCCTCCCTCCATCCCCTCTGAACTAACTAGACTTATCTATGCCTTTCTATCCTATACAACCTCTGTGGTGTATTTGCTTGTGACTGAAGGTATTTTTATTTTTATATGTATATTTTTATATAGCAATATGTATTGCCTTACCTATTGGGGGCACCTGACATCTGGGGCAAGAAAAACTGAAGAAAATGGCGTCAAATGCCTCTTATATACCCCTGGCGCACTGACGTCAGGAAAGAAGCGACAGCAACTGACGCCGGACCAAGACACTGGAACTCTGGCCGACTGCGGGACTGCCTGACGGCAGGATAACCCAAGTGTGATGACTGCAGCAGGGTGAACACTTGAACATCTACATTTATGGTAGGTACAAAACTGTACTTTTCAAGCTCTGCCCTTTGGCCTCACTACAGCCTCCAGAGTGTTCGTGTTTGGTAGTAGTTGCAGCTCACTTGAGACGAAAGGATTCCAAGTGTTTCCATACCTAGATGACTGGCTTCTAACCACCACTGTAGAGAATCTACTAATGAAAGCGAGAGACACCACCCTGCATTTCCTGCTCTATCCTAGGGATCACAATAAACTACTCAAAATCTGCCTTGTTGCCATCTCAGCATATCATTTTTATAGGAGCAGATTTAAGTACAACAAAAATGATGACCAAACTTCCTTTGGAAAGGATTCAAGTTCTACAAAATCAGGTCCAGAACCTTCTTTCCAAGAAAAAAGTACAAGCAAGGACACTTCAGGAAGTTTTGGGGACCATGGCTGCAATAATAACCCTGATCCCATTAGCATGTCTGCACATGAGAATTCTACAGTTGCTACTGCTGCAACCTTTTTGCCACATCCATAAACACCAAATGCAGCAACTACTTTGCCCTGACCCCCCCCCCCCCTCCATGGGAGTCACCAAGGGATGCAGTTGTTCATGATTGACCCTCGGGTCTCCTGTATGCCTTTCCTCCCTTTCCTTTGATACCAAAAGTTCTTCAGAAAGCCAAATACTTGCGAAGGAACTTGATACTCATCGCCCCATACTGGCCTCATCAAATTTGGTTTCTCTTTGTGGCCTCATCTTCATGAGGAGCCTTGGATTCTGGACCTAGTTCCAGACCTCCTGACTAGTGTGTTATGGATGCTCCACCCCTCTCTTCAAACCCTCAAATTGACAGCTTGGCTGCTCTGATTCCAACCATAGCCAGGCTCCCTAACCTTTCTGTCTCAGTGAAACATATCCTGATTTCCTCTCATAAGGCTTTGACGATAGTTATATAGAAGCAAATGGTGAAAATTTTCCTTGTGGGTCTTAATCACATTCATCCTTTTTCTGCCCCAGTAGCTTCCATTCTTGAATTCTTAGCATAGCTGTTTAATGAAGGCAAAGCTGCAGCTGCTATTCGAGTTCAGTTAGGAATATCTAATTTCCATTTAGGTGAATCAGGCCCCAATGTGATGCCCCGTAGACTTTTCAAAGCTTTTCTTAAAGGTACTGTTTTATTAAGATCACCCATTAAAGCCCCTCCAGCCCCATGGGACCTGAATTTTGTCTTATCCCAATGTACAAATCCATCCGTTCTACTGAAAATATGCTCAGAATCTAATTTAAACCAGTCCATAGAACTACCATTTTTTTCCCCAACTATGAGAATAAGATGGAATATATGTTGCACCAACTGGATGTACATAGGCAATTACGTTTTTACTTACGACAAAGGACTTCAGAAAATCTGATCAATTGTGTCCTCCTCAGACTCAAAGGTGCTCCTGTGTCTAAAGTCACTCTTTCAAAATGGCTATCAGATTGTATTACCTTTGCTTACAAATCTCAAAACAAAGAACCTTCCCATAAAGTAAAAGATCATTCTACAAGAGCCATGACAACCTCTTCTGTATTTTGGGCAAGACTACCTATTGATTCCATTTGTGCTACAGCAACATGGGCAAGGCCACATGCCTTTATCACTCATTGCAAGGTCTATTTGGTCTCCAGGAACAGAGCCTCCTTTGGGTCTACTGTTCTGAAGAATATTCTCCCTTGAGCCACCCAAAAAAGATGGTGCGAGAGACACTGGCCCAATCTGCTGAGAATGAAGGCGAGATGGGTTAACATCACATAAAGTTGTATACTCACCATAACATCACATGTGTAGTCCATCTCGCCTTCATTCTTACATCCCACCCATCTTCCCCCAGCACTTGGCTCCTGGAAGACTGATCTGATGCAATTGGGCTGTTAATGTTCTCTGACCTTCTTGATTGATGTATGAGGTATTCAGTGATTTTTATTTAGTATCTGTTTAATATCTGCAAACAAGATCTGGAGAGCTCTCCTAATGCATGATTGGATATGGTTTTAGCTATGAGCTAGTGGAAGACCTCAAGCTTTTGTATTAGACCAAGTTGGATCCGATTTTCAGATCTGAACCCAACCTGCTAAGAATGAAGATGAAATGGACAACACACATGGAATGTTATGGTGAGTACATAACTTATTTTTTTGTGAAATTACTCCCCTTCCAACTATTTAAATGTATTGGCCATCCCACTGTATTCCATAGAACTAGAATACAAAGTGCCCACCTTTCAGTCCATCTTTCTCTCTTAAAATTAGGGGCTGTCCACTTAGCTAAAGCTTAAATTAACCCCTCTTTCATATCCAACTGCTTAGTGCACACTGCAGTGCTTAGAATATTAACCATATTTTTCCATCTTATCTTTAAAATCTGCAACATCTATTACAAGACTACAAATTATTGAAGAGCCTACATTCTGCCTCTCATTAGTCATCTAGGGATTAGTGCTTCTGTTTTCTCCTGGTGAGAGAATGAGCACAGGGATCTTTCTTGGAGACTGCAGATAATCGGAAAGCTTAATAGGTGACTGCTTGGAATTTCTGGTTATATTCTGCTCCTGGTGAGAGGAGGAGCAGAGTGCATCAATTCCTGACAGTTTCTGGTTGGGCAGTGAGTATTTATGCTTGACATTCCTGATTGGTCTGGTTGCTATTCAAGGCATTTGCCAGGAAAAGGCTACAATAAGCCTACAAGACCCTTGCATCATCTGGAACAAGACTGTAGATCACCAAACAGGCTGTGGCCTGCTTCTCATCTTTGGATTGGTGCTAATGTTTTGCTTCTGTTGAGAGAAGAAGCAAAGGAGCATTGTATCCCAGCAGAGTGAAGCTGTGATTAGACTGGCACTAGTAGTACCCATTCACCCGACTTCCCCATTTTCATCATTCTTGACAAGCTAATTTTGTTTTCAGGAAGTGCTGCTTGATTTGTTTCTAACTTCTGAACATCTGTGTAAATACCTCACCCTTAAAGTTTCAGGGTTTACTTATTAGTTTCCCCTCAAGTTTGTTAGTGCCCTGTATGGACACAGACAGCCTGAATGGCATTTTTCCTGTAAAAGCACAATTGAAATTTCACCAATACCTAGTTGCACACAGAACAACTAGTTTGCAGTGACAAGCACTGTCCCCAGAGTTGCAAACCAGATACTCCTGACATTACTTTATATTCTCACTCCAACTCTCTAATCAATAAAAAGGGTCTGTTGCCATGGATATGCCACTATTTCTGTTACCAACTTGGTGGATATGAGCATCCTGAGACAATGTAGAAATTTCCTCATGTTTACTGACAACAGTTATTTCTCAAACTGATATGATATGCAAGAGATGTATTTACACAATGTCACTGGAGGCAAAGCTCTCACATTTTAGGGAGACCAATCTTCAAGGTTACGATTGACAACTGGATTTCTCAATGCATTTTTGGGCATACTCTGTCAGGGGAATTTCCTCGCCAGGTCAGGTAAAAGCACATTCTACTAGATCTATGGCTATTTCAGCAGCCTTTTGGTCCAGGGTATCACTGGATGATGTCTGTTCTGCACCTACTTGGTCCTCATCTCATACCTTCATTTCTCATTATAAATTGGAGATCGTATCCAGGAACAGGGCATCATTTGGCTCCACTGTGCTCCAGAATATCCTTCCATGAGGGCCTCCCAGGTGTATAATAGCTGGGGACTCTGTCCTACAGGTTGAAGATCAAATTAAGTCAACAACTTCAGATAAAGAATTTAATTACTCACCATTATGTTCAATCTGGGTAGTTGCACTTCATTTGTCTTTATCCACCCCCCCGACTCCTTCCCCCAACCTTGTCACTATTGTTCTGGCCATATATATGGAAGATGAACATCTCAGAAGCATCCTTTGTTATACTTTGGCTCATGAGTTTTGGATTGCCAATAGTGGTAAGGTCTTGTTGGGTCGTGTGCCTGTTATATGTTGGGCAGTGTGCCTGTTATATGTTGGGCAGCAAACTCTGTCTGAAGGCAGGAAGGAGATTGGGCATTATGTGTAAGGGTAGGAGCTTGGAGCTGGGATCAGATGCTGGATATGCAGCCATGTTGGATCCATAACCCACAGGTTGAAGACAAATGAAGTACAACTACTCAGCTGGACCGTTATGGTGAGTACATAACTTATTTTTTTCCTATCACGTACTGTCCTTAAGATGATTTAAGCAGGTATGAGGGGCAGTGTCAAGATCTGTTAAGTGCTTCATTGTTTTGGTAAGTCATGTGATCCTATTAATCAGACGTTGTCTCCTTCATTCGTCCTCACAATAGGGTCTCGGATCCAGCCCTCTGATCCGGCTTGGCCACATTTCACAGACTTGGATCCAACTCTCAAACTCCTCCCTCATACCCACAATGTCCTTCATCCACCCAACTACTTCAGATCTCGTATGTCGCTTCAGCGAGTCAGACATTGATTTCACACTCTCAGGTGTGGGTAGCATTTTTGTTAGTTTCTTTTAAAAATTGTAAGTGCTTTTTGTGGTATTTCTTCTTCCCTCTTAGTTAATGTGTGTGTGTGTGCGCGCGCATTCTTTTCCTGTAAAAAAAAAAAAAAAAAAAAATTTAGACTACATTAGTGAATGGTTTGTTAAATCCGATAAATTCGATGTTAAATTTACTAGTACAGTTATAGTTTAAAAAAAGTACCTTTGCTTTTTGTTTGGGTTTGGTAGTTTCTTTACCGTTCAATTTGCCTGTTTCTGTCAGTTGGTTTTTGGCAGGGTCTTGTACGTTATGGCTGACAAACCGGTTCCCAACTTCAAAAGCCGCACTTCTTGTGGACATAAAATCCCCAATCAGGATGCCCACAAGGAGAGTGTGTACTTCCTGGGCACCCCCCATTTAAAAGTGGAATATTCCATCTGCGCTGCCTTTAATCCTTGGGCTTTTGCTGATGGAACAAACTTATTCTTAGGGGTGTTCTTCCTTCCTCAGCTGAGGCTCAGACCCCTTTCTTGGCTTCTTCCTGCACTACTACAACAGACTCTAAAAAGGTCCCTCCTTGCCTCCCCGAGAAATACTGTTGAGCTTAAGAAGCCCAAGAAATCTGCAGATTTGACACCTTTGGCTCTGCAGAAGTTAGCTCCCCGACTGGATCTTACTGTCTCCTTGGATCCGGGGGAGATTAGTATAATTTCCGTGATGCCTTCAGTGGCTCTGACTTTGGATCCTATCCCTTTGGATCCTAGGACCACGATGAAGTCTCTGACCCTGTCCTCCCAAGTCATAGCACTCTCGTCCCCCCTCATCAGCTTCTTCCAGGTCCTCAAGAAGCAGGTGTGAGGCAGACATGGACAAGATGATGATGAGGTTTCTTAAGGCCCACATCCACATGGGGGTAGTCTCTGCTCCGTCTCCTGTCAGATCCATGAGCTACCCAGGCAGGGTTGCCAAATTTCTGAAGGGAGTGGTAGTGACAAAAAAAAGTCCGAAGGGAGTGGTAGTGACAAAAAAAAGTCCTTCACACTAAGTGAAGACCAAAAAAAAAGTCTCTTGTGCAGAACACCTTCCGCATTAAATTGAAATTGGCAGAATTGGCTTTGAACAGAAGTGGCTCCACTTTGTGATTTATGATTGGCTCATATAAAAGTATATGGGCCAATCATAAATTGCAAAGTGCAGACTCTTTTGCGAGGATTTTCAAAAGGCAGTGCAGAGCTCGGGATTGGGCTGCTAATCTCGAGATAGTTCTGCTCAAATAAAGATGTCTGACAAATCTGTACCCAGGTCACCCCATCAGGACTCCTCAGATCCGTCCCCCCGGCTTCGGAGCTACAGGATTCAGGATTACTTTGTGTGTTGGACTCGGAGCAGAGGAAGCTCCCTTCCTCTATGCAGAGGATGCCCTTGATGAGACCTATTCCAACCCCTTTGGAGCAGAGTGAGTATCTGAGCCATGGTTTCAGTGTTGGGTCTGGGGCACTGGGATAGGCTCCATCTTTTTCATTATCTCTTTCCTTGGGTGCTTCAGCATTCGATAGCTCTGGTTGTGGGCCTTGGATTCAGGGCGAGTCCTGTCTGTTTTTCCTCTGTAGTTTCAACTCCAGGGAAGTGGAAAGGGCTTCTCCTGGTCCTACGGCCTTCCAGATAGTGGAGAGGGTTTTCTCCCGGGTTGGAGATTTGACCACACAAGTTCCTCAATCTGCCCGTGTACCTGCATTGGATCCAGATCTATGTTCTTTGTGTTTCACTGTTGCAGTCATCACACTTGGGTTATCCTGCCAGGTGTAGCCCTCAGCCGGCTCGAATACCAGAGGCTTAGTAGTTCTGTGTCGGTTGCTGTCGTTCCAGGACTAACGTCAGGTCGTCAGTGGTATAAAATCAGGCAGCTGATGCCATTATATCAGTCTTTCTTGCCAAGGAGCCTGAAGCAGAAGCGGTTCACACCAGTGCCAGTTGGCTGCTACCTGAGTTTCATTTCCGAATTGAAGTTGAAGTCTTCTAAAGCTAAGTACCCCGTTGGGGATCCTTTTTTCTTGCTCTAACTTATGTCAGAAAAAGTTAACAATTGTCTCGTCTGTGGAAAGCAAATACCACACTGAGACTTCCATTCTTACTGTGTCAATTGTGTAGGCCCAGACCACAACGTACCTCACTGTCGCTTTTGTGCTTTGTTCAACGCCAGAACTATATGTCATCGGGCCCTTATTGTAGCTAAATATTTTCGCTCACAGTCTCCGTATTCCGATATGGCTTTGGTAAGCCATCCGACTACTGATCTTCTGAAAAAACATAAGGATAAAGACAGAGACAGACCACGCAGGTCCAAAACTGCCAACAGCGCTTCCGTTAAGCTAGTCGTCAGTTCTCCAGTACTCAGTGAGACGCTTTCACAGCCTCTGTTGCCCGCTTCTGTAGATTCGCAGGCTGCTATCGAAACCTGTTCAGAGTACGGTATACCGTGAGACTCTTCTTTGACTAAGGATCCTGCGGATGTCTCTACCTTGGATGGTTCCGGTGCCACTGAGCAGACACTGGCTTCTGAGGAAGTTCTTCACACTACCGATACTCAACACAAGCCGACTTCTTTTGCGTCTTCAGTTCTTACTAAAACTACAGAGTTTCTAAGGCCCAGAGTATGAACAACGCCTAAAAAACAGACAACCCAAGCTCAGGCATCTGCTTCCATGCCTCAGTCTCAAATGCTTAAAATGGCAGAAGACCTTATTATGCTTATTAGCAGAAGCCAACCTATCCCTTCCAAAAGAAAAAGGCTTGTCCCCAGCTGTTTTATCTGACCAGGAGTCCAATGACACTGAGGTTTCTGAATATGAAGGCATGCAGCCCTTATCTGCTTATGAGGATTCAGATGCAGAGGAATCCATTCCTTCTGCCTCTCCTCCAGAGGATTTTCATTTGGTGAAACCCTACATACTTTAAGGAGCATTTCCATTGGGAATGTCAGGACTATCCTCAGTCCAAAAAGAGACTTAAGGAATTCTTAGATTTATCGCAGCACAGACCTTTAGCCATTCCTCCTGTCTTGGATGTTGTAGATGATGTCTTTATGGAATCCAGTTTGACTCCTGACACCCTTCCTCCTGCTCCTAGGAACCTGACAGGTATTAGAGTTCCTGACTCATAAAGTTTTTTTTTTCAAAAATCCTACTGCTGACCCAGAGGTCATCTCCCAAGGACCTAAAGGAATTAAAGCAACCACAGCTAAGAATCCCACCCCCTCAGACAAGGATTCCCGAGCTTTAGACAGATAGGGTAAAAAAGTATACACCTATGCAGCTCTTGCCATTAAAGCACTAAATTGTCAGTTCCACATGCTGAAATACCAGCAACATATCATGGAACTCCTCAAACAAAAATATCTACCTTTCCTGCTTGTGCAGAAAATAAAGAATTACAAGAGTTTATGCATTCTGCAAGCAAAGTTACTAAACACAACTTGCAGTGTGACTTTGACGCTCTAGAAACATCTTGCAGGGTAGCAGTCACTGGTTCTGTACTTAGAAGGTATACTTGGCTTAAGGAACAGACTTTGCCAGACCATGTCAAATCAAAACTATTGGACGTACCATTGAACAAAGACAATTTGTTTGGCACCAAGGCAGAAGAGGTCTTAAAAAAGATGGAAGAAAAAGCTAAATCTATGCAGACAATTAAAGACTTCTCTTTTGAAAGGAAAGGAGTAATACATGCTTTAAGTTGCCCCTGTCAGTTATATTACATAGGGGAGACTAAAAGAATGTGCCGTACGACATTCATGGAACATTTAAGAGATGTAAATAATAAAAAGGAAGATGAAATAATATCCTCACATTTTAAAGCTTGCCATAATAGTGATGGTAATTTATTGCATCGCACTATTTTGGAACAAATTGAATATATGGAAGGTAATGAGACTGTATTAACTCATTCACTCCAATGGATCTCAGGAAGTTTGCACTGTAACTTCTAATAGGCGGAGCCTAAGCCTTTTGACAGAATCAAATTATGTCCTCACATTTCAAACAAATTTTCATATCTCTGGAACCACATGGTTTATGAAAGAAGTATAAATTGCAAACTCTTCAGCATAAACTATTTTATACTGGTAGAATTCATTAGGTTCTAGAGCTTAACCAGAATTTTATAAGTCACAGTAAACACAGTAACTATTACATTTGTAATATTTTGTAAACAACTTACAATATCTCAGCAACCACTCAAGTTACACACTTACTATCAGCAGCATTTTATTCATCCAGCTGAGAACTTTCATATGAGAATAAGAAGTTCTGTCTGTGCTACTTGGAAGTTGACATATTTAGAAAAATGTGAGAATTATATCTATATAAATTAATATTATAAAAACAACAATTAATATTTATTTACCTGCACTAGACAGAGGTAAAACATTAATGCAGTTGAGTTTGCCATTGTGTAAGCTTTAGGATGATATCTTTTAAAACCTTGGACATAGCATGGTTTTGGAATTATTGATGCAAATGTGAATAAGCAATATTTGACGCCTAGAGGCGTCAATAGGAGCGAACTGCAGATGCACCTGGAGGCGTCACAGCTTCAGCCATGCAAATACACCTGCTAGCACAATTCCTACCAGGCTCCCTAAATTCTCTGGCAGACAACTTAAGCAGAAACCTGCTAGACCGACACGTGTGGCAGCTAGACCACAGAACCTTCAAACTTGTAACCCAGAAATGGGGCACCCCGAAGGTGGACCTCTTTGCCTCCCACAACAATCACCAGCTCAGCAAATTCTGCACCAGAGAGCCTCACAACAAGGCCTGGAAAGTAGATGCTCTATCCTTCCAATGGGTAAACCTCTCGATCTATGCATTTCCCCCTCTACCACTAATTTCAAGGGTGCTGCTCAAAATAAGGGAGGAAAAACCAAGGACAATCTTGCCCCAGACTGGCCACGCCAGCACTGGTACTCACTGCTGCGCAGCCTGTCACCCCTGCCACCATGGCATCTACCTCAGATCCCAACTAGGGGAGAATTCATGCATCCACAATTGCAGACCTTGAACCTGGCAGCTTGGCTTATACCCTGACCTCTCCTCCAGCTGCCAACCTAAGCAGACAAGCCTTGGATGTTATACATGAGGTCAGACGCCCCAGTACCAGAAAATCCTATGCTGACAAGCGGAAAAGGTTTTGCACCTGGATCCAGGCTAAAGGAGCTGAAACAGCACAGCCCTCCCTATCTCTCATCCTGGATTACCTAGCAGACCTACTACACAGGGGCCTATCCTTCTCTTCTATTAAAATTCATGCCTCTGCCATCTCTGCTCATTACAGCACAGAGCCACCTCTCTTCTCACACCCTCTCATCAAACAGTTCCTAAGAGGAGCTAACAATTCAAGGCCAGCCAGAAGAGCTGCTACCCCAGCTTGGGACCTTAATTTTGTGTTGGAAAAGCTCACCCTACCCCCCCCCCCCCTTTAAGCCTGCAGCTTCAGCAGAGTTAAAATTCCTCTCTTGGAGAACAGCCTTGCTTCTGGCCATCACTTCAGCTAGAAGAGTTTGAGCTACAACCACTCATGGCTGTACAGCCCTTCGTTATTTTCCATGTTATAACAGAATCTCCCTGAGGACTAACCCAACTTACATGCCTAAAGTGGTGTCCAGTGTGGCTTTCATGCCTAAAGTGGTGTCCAGTGTGGCTTTCAACCTATCAATTCATTTGCCCACCTTTTTCCCTAACCCACAAAACAATGGGGAAAGAATTTTGCATTCTCTAGATGTGCACAGACAGCTCAGATTCTACATGGATAGGACTAAATCTTTTAGGAAAACTAACCAATTGCTAGTCAGCTTTCAGCAGGGGTAGAGGGCAAGACTGTATCCAAACAATCTCCAAATGGATAGCACACTGCATCCCTTTCTGCTACAAACACCATGGGAAGCCACCCCCTAAGGGGGTCAGGATGCATTCCACCAGGGCAACCTCCACCTCTGCAACTTTTCTCAGAGGGGTCCCCACCAAGGACATACTGGAGGCTGCAACATGGACGTCTGTTCATACCTTCACCAAGCATTACCACCTGCCTATCTTCTCCAAATCCAGGGCAAGTTTTGCAACTGCAATCTTGCAGGGCATCCTAGCCAGCCCCCCCATCTTCTTAACTGCCTCCACCCTTTTCTTCAGCTTTATGAATCAACCCAAGTGTGATGACTGCAACAGTGAAACACGAACATAGTACAGTTGTGTACACTTACCATAAATGTAGATGTTAGTGTATTCACTGTTGTAGTCCTAGTTTCTCACCCTCCATCCCCCTTGTCTCTCTATCGTTACAGGGAATTTTTGGTATTTACTTTCTACTGGTGGTGCTCTTCCACCATAACCTAGCTCCCTATTTGGGGGCTCCTGACAGTTGATGCAAGAAAAACTGATATAATGGCATTGGCTGCCTTTTTTTATACCACTGACAACCTGACGTCAGTCCTGGAGCGACAGCAACTGACAAAAAAATACTAAACCTCTGGTATTTGGACTGACTCAGGGCTGCACCTGGCAGGATAACCCAAGTGTAATGACTGCAACACTGAATAGACTTGAACATCTACTTTTATGGTAAGTGTACACAACTGTACTTGCTCCCTCTCATTCTGCCATGAGTCTTCCCGTCTCAAATGGCCTCCAAGATTTCCATACTCACAAGGGATCCCCTTCTGATACTTCTAAGAATACTCACCTAAGGAAGTCCTCCAGAAGAAGACGTGCAAAAGGAGGCATGTGGACTCCCCCTTAGAGTTTATAACCGAGGATATTGACTTTGAGGGGAAGGATGCCCTTCAATCCCCACCTGAAGACATCTCCTCCAGAGACATATTGGAGAGCCTGAATAAAAATCGTGGGTGGTCTGCCCAAACTCATTCCTCTGAGGAGTCACTTCTCTTGGAGATATTCGGAATGGGCCTATCAAAGTCCTGGGTGACTCCCCCCCCCCCCCCCCCCCAGCAGACTCTCTTGTAGATTTAGTATCTCGCCATGCATTGAAGGAACTGGACACAATCAAACCCATACCCAAGCGGCCCAACAGGTTTCTAGTACCCCGTGCAGACGGTAAATATTGCAGTAAGGGCCCTGTAATCGATGCTATCGTGGTAGTGGTGGCCACCAAGAAAGAGCTGGTAGAGGAAACTGCCAGTATTAATCCACCAAACAAGGAGTCTAGAGCACTAGAAAGACTTGGGAAGCACATTTATGCCTTAGCAGCTTTTGCGCGGAGGTCCTTAAAATGTCTGGCTCATTTGACCCTGTTTCAGAGGGACACGATCAAAGAACTGTCAGCTTTCATCTGAGTCCATGCCTGCTAAGAATTTAAGAAAGTTTCTCCCAAGCTGGCCACTATTTCTTCTATCGCCAACCGTTCTTTGAGGTTAATCTCCCACACCACAGAGGGCACATAGTGAGCAACCAGTTCATGTCTCTCCCTAAGGAAGCATGCCTGGATGAGGCTATGTGATTTTCTAGAGCCGTTTAATGTGTCGTTTGTTAATACCTCTTACAGTGGCACCTCTTTTTACGCCGTCTGTTAGAGATGTTCTTAACCCACACTGAGAAGGACAGAAAAACTTTCTGCTGTTGGAATCAGGTTTTCTACCCTCCAGAGGTTCTTCTCCAGGAGCCAGCATGGGGGTAAGAAAATGTGGTTCAGCAGGTCCCAAGGGCCTTTCCAGAACCCGTGCGGAGAACCCTCCTCTAGAGGCATAAAGGGCGGGTTTGATAGATGCTGCCCTAGAGGCAGAGGGGGTCTGCAAAACGAAGGCTTTAAGGAACCTCCTCCTGATAAGCCCCACCAGCACTTCTGAAGTGCTGCCCAACTGTCTCTGGAGGCAGTCTGGGGATGATTAGCATTACATCCCAAAGCCTGGACCCAACTGACTCAAAACCATTGGGTGCTAAGCATAATATCCAGAGGTGGTTATATTCCCTTTTCCCTTCCACCTCCAAAGTCCAAAAGCCTTCACTAGGTGCCATCCAGTCAGTGGGAATAGACAGCACAGGAATTTCAACAGCTGTTGCAAAAAAGTAATCCAGTAGGTTCCAACTGAACAGAGAGGATTCGGAACCTACTCCTACTTCTTTTTAGTGCTGAAAAATCCAGGGGACATAAGACCCATTCTGGATCTCAGCAAGTTAAACAAATAAAGAAGGCAAGGTTCCAGATGGTTATGGTTCAGTCTGTTCTGCCACTGTTGCACAGACTGGATGTGCTTCATAAATCTCAAGGACGTGTACTATCACATCAAAATATAAAAGAGCTCCAGTAGATACCTGTGCTTCAGTCTGGGAGCCAGTCACTACCAATTCAGAGCACTGCCCTTTGAGGCATCAACTAATTCAAGCCAGGGATTACTTATTCCAGTACACTCCCTGGGCATCTCTGTAAACACGAGCAAGTCCAACCTTACTCCAGTTCAGTATCTAGCGTTCATAGGTATGCAACTCAGCACAAGGGATCAGAGAGCTTCTGTTCCTCTACACTGAGTAGCCATTCTGAGGAATCCAGGTGTAGCAGCTGTTAGCACTACAAGCCCCCATAGCTCGATTGATCCTGCAGGTTCATAGGTGTGTACTAGGCTAATGGCCCTGGAGCCTTTACAAGCCTAGCCCATAGGATTACCCTGGCATCAGGCCACCTGACCTTAGTTCCCATTGCCTCTGTCGACTAGAGCCACTGGAGTGATCCCTGAGGTGAATTTTCTATTTTCCATCCACTCCTCAAGATTCCACTTAGAGGGCCAGTGAGGTGCTCTGTTTTACATGTATGGGAAGTTCACTCCATAGCATGGACAGTCTCTGGATTATGAACCTGTCCATCCATCATGTTCTGTTGATTGTGATAATGAGGTTGAAGTCTCTGTAGCATGTGGTGTGGAGGGAATGGGATTTCTTTAGATGTAGCATTTCTAACAGAGCTGGGTCAGACATGGCTTTGTAAGTCAAGCAGAGATCGCCTTTAAGTAGGCGATATGAGACAGAGAATAGTTGAGTTTTTTTGTCTGTCCATATACGACAAGTGTTTAAGGCCTAGGATCCTCTTAGCGAGATGCTTCTGCGGCCTCTCCAGTTGTTGCAGGTGTCTAGTGAGGTACATGCCAAATGGGGCATTGTACTGTATGATTGGCCTAATGAGGGAATAGTAGAGGGAGGCAATGACCTCTTTCTTCCTGGATGCAAAACCCTTAGTAATGAGATGTGCCACATAGGACTTTCTGACCACAGTGGCAATGTAGTGGTCAAAATAGAGGTTGTTGTCAACCTGTGTTCCCAGATCTCTTATAATGCCTTCTTTGTTCATAGGAGTACCATCGATGAAGTAATTCATGGGAACTGGGTTTTTCCCTATGGGGATGATGCATTTTTTGGCATTGAGCTTAAGGCCATGGTTCTGACACCAGTCGTTTGTCTCAGTGAGGCCTTTCTGTAGGTTGTCAACATCACTTGGGGAGTTAGTAATAGCTCCCAACTTGCAATCGTTGGCGAACTTTGTCAGCCAGATCCCCTTTTTGTTGGCCTGGATTTATGAGAAGTAGATGCCAAACAGGAGAGGACCCAGGACCGATCCCTGTGGGACTCCACTTGTGAATGGTTGGCAGTCTGACTTGGTCAGCTACTTTCACACTGTGGGGTCTATCTGTGAGACAGTTTGCAACTCACCTAGTGATATAGGGCTCGATGCCTAGCTTAGTGAGTTTTTTTATGATTCCTGAGTGGGGATTGGTATCAAAGGCCTTGGCCAGATCAAGGTAGGCTGTATGAACCACCTTGCCTTCATCCACAGCTCTGGTGACTGACTCAAGGAAGTCGACCAAGTTGAGCAGGCATGCTCTACCCATCACAAAACCTAACTGTGTGAGATCCAGAGTTTGGAGATTCCCTATATCCTTGGTTATTAGGTCCACGATGATGCGTTCCATAGCTTAGCACATCAGACTTGTCAAACTAATGGGGCAATAGTTCCCAGGGTCTGTAGTTGCTCTTCCTTTGTGGAGAGGGATGACTATAGCAGTGCACCATTTGGTAGGGACAAAGCCTGAGGTGAGGCTGCGATTGAATAGGGCACACAGGTGAGGTGCCAGTTCACTCTGTAGTTCTTGTAGAACACAGCCAGGGATATTGTCTGGTCCCATAGAAGCTGTATTCTTGGTCTTGGACAGTGCTGTTTTAACCTGTGCAGTAGTAATACTGGGTGCCTGGCAATCTACTGGTATTGTGATTGGTCCTTTGTGGTGGTGGTGGGGGTGTTAAGTTCTGGAGTCTGTGTGTTCCCCTAGCCAGGTTTTCATGCGGGTTCTATAGTGGACGCTAGCCAATCAATGGTCCATCCTGTCTCAGCTCTTGTCCCTTTGCATCAAATTGACTCCCATTTGCAGGCGTCATGTCAGTTGGTGAATTTAGTCAATGTGATTCTCAGCATACTCTTTGCGAACAATCCCCTGATAGCCACAGTGACCCATGGGTGCTTCCCAGTTGTCCTAGAGATGAGAGCTGTCGTCCTAACGTTGAAGGCCTTTCAGGACATTCTCCCTTTGGGGACTAGTGCAGTTCATAGAAACATGTCAGTTGTCTGGTACATCAACAAGCAAGGACAAACCCATTCTTATCTGCAATGCAGGGAGGCCATGAGAATGTGGGAGTGGGTGATATCTTCAGACTGTCTTCTAATTGCAACACATATCTCAGAGAAAACCAACAATCTGGCAGACAGATTCAGCAGATCGCTTCTGATTCCACACAAGTGGTCCCTCAGCCAATCAGTAGCAAATATGATCTTCGGCAGTTGGGGTCAAACTTGCTGCGTCCTCTTTGCCTCTCCCCTCATCAATAAATGCAAGTTCTTCTCTCTGATCCCTTCTCCGGGGAGTCCCCGATGGATGCTGTAGTCCATGATTGCCCCCGGGTCTCCTGTATACGTAGCACCCTCTTCTGCTCATCCTCAAATTTCTTTAGAAGGGAAGTAGGTTGTAGAGTTCAGTCATCCTCATTGCCCCCTTCTGGCCTCGTCAGGTGTGGTTCCCCTATCTCTGGTCACATCTGAAATATTCTCCTTGGATACTGGAGCCCACTCAGGACCTCCTTTCTCACCAGTCAAGGATGCAACATCCCAATCTTTGAACCCTCAAACTGACCACTTGATTTCTCCATTTTCAACCTCCATGAGATAGTCCATGCTTCAGTCCCTGGTCTGAAAAATTCTTCTGGCATCACAAAAGGCTTCCAGCAAGAAAGTTGACGGTACTAAGTGAAAGGGATTTATTGTTTAGGCCACAAACAGGAATACTGACCCCTTCTCAACACCTGTTTCAGATGTGCTACTGTTTCTCAGTACCCTTTTTGATGAGTGTACTAGCTTCTCCACTATTAAGTTACAGTTAGCTGCTATTTCTAATTTTCATAAAGTAAGTCAAACACGTTCTTTGTTCATGTTCAGACTGTTCAAATCCTTCATGAAGGATTTGTTTTCATTAAGGTCCCCAGTTAGAGATCCTTCTTCCAATGGGACCTTACTCGTGCTGCAGGCATTGGCACAGGGTCCCTTTGAACCTGCAGCTAGTTGTGACATGAAATTTCTGACCTGGAAAACAGCTCTCTTGGTGGCCGTGACTTACGCCAAGGGGATCTATGAGCTCCAAGCTTTATCTTCCAATCCTCCTTACATTCTTTTCCATAAAGACAGTGTCCTTGCACACTAATCCATCCTTTATGCCTAAAGTAGCTACAGAAAACAATATCAATGAATCCATACAACTGCCAGTGTTGTTTCCCAACTTCTGTAACAAAGGGGAGTATGTCCTTCACCTTCTATACATTCATAGACTGCTCCGTTTTTTTCTAACAGGACCAAACAATACAGAAAGTCTGATCAGCTTTCTATATAGCTTTTTCTTCGAATAGGCTTGGACAAACGGTATCAAAATTTACCTTGGCAAAATCCATTTCAGACTTCATTTCTTTAATTTATTCATCCAAAGGGTTGGATTTACCTAAACCTCCTGGGGCACATTCTACCAGAGGTATGGCTACTGACTGCCTCCACCAAGGATCTACTTCAGTCCTGAGATGAGACCCTATGAATTTGTTCTCAATTAGGGATAACAAACGTTGGGAAATCTGCCTTGTTGCCTTGTCAACATATTACCTTTATAGGAACAGAGTTAGATACTGTCTCCATGATAAAAAAATACCTGCAGAAGAGCTTTTGTACTCGGGCAACAAATTTCCGATATCCTGCCAAAGACAAAAGTAACAGTGAATACAGTCCTCAAAGTTCTAGGGACAATGGCATCAACGATAACCTTAGTTCTGTTAGCCAGGATGTACATGCAAATTCTTCAGTGGCTTCTCTTTTCCCAGTGGTCCCTACAAGAACTTCCCATGTCCCATCAGATCAGAATTAGAGTCTTGCAGGAAGGATCTAAGATGGTGGCTCCTCTCCAGTCATGTCAGATCAGGTCAACCCTTTACTCCACAACAACTGCTGGCAAGAGTGACCACGGACACCTCCCAGATAAGGGCGGGGGGCATTATCTGAGGAGGATGGTCCAAGGCACTTGGCAGGATCACGAGACCCATTTGCACATCAGTGTCCTAAAGAAGAGCGGTGCTGTTGGCGTTGCAAGCACTTCAGGACACTCTTCCACTAGGAACAATTGCATTTCAGTCAGACAAGATGGTGGTGGTTTGGTACATAAACAAGGAGGAACCAAATCTTAACCCCATTGCTGAGAAGCACTTAGAGTATGGAAATGGGCAATATCTTCCCAACATTTTCTGATAGCAGTGCACATCCCAGGGAAATCCAGCGTGATAGCAGACAGGCTAAAAAGAGCTTTTCTGATTCCTCACGAGTGGTCTCTGAAGAAAGAGATAGCAGAAAGGATCTTCCGGAAATGGGGTCAGCCTTGCTGCGACCTATTTGCCACTTATATGAATGACAAATGCAGCAGTTATTTTGCCCTACTTTCCCCTCTGGAGGAGTCACCCAGGGATGCTCTTGTTCACGATTGGTCCTCAGGACTACTGTATGCATTCCCTCCTTACCCCCTGATACCACAAGTCATTCAGAAAGCCTACTCATTGGGAAATAGGATGATTCTCATCGCTCCATACTGACCTCATCAGATTTGGTTTCCCTTCCTCTGGCCACATCTTCAGGAGGAACCGTGGATGCTGGACCTAGTTCCAGACCTTCTCACTCATATGTCAGGAACCCTCCTCCACTCCCTCCCTCCAAAAACCATCAATTTGACAGCATGGCTGCTCCAGTTCCCAACTTAGTCAGGCTTCACAATTTCACACCAGTAGTTAAACACATCCTGGTATCCTCGCACAAAGCGACAACTAGGAAGTTATATTCTAGAAAATGGAAAAGGTTCTCACTCTGGGCTCAGAGTAAAAATATTGATCTCCTTTCTTCTCCGATCTCTTATATTCTTGAGCTCTTATCAGAGCTTTTTCAACAAAGTTCAGTATCAGCTAGTATCAAGGTGCAGTTAGCTGCAATTTCTAATTTTCATATAGGAGACGGAACTTCTAGCTTGATGTCACACAGATTATGTAAAGCCTTTCTAAAGGGTACCTGTTTGTTGAGACCCCCCCCCCCCCATTAAAGAACAATTTTTGCCATGGGACTTGAATTTTGTTCTAACATATCTGACCTTGCCCCCTTTTGAACCCTCATCATCTTGTGACCTCAAATTTTTGTCTTGGAAAACAATTTTCTTAGTTGCTATTACCTGTGCAAGAAGAGTCTTGGAATTACAAGTTTCATCAGTCAAACCTCCTTATTTAATCTTCCATAAGGCTAGGGTATCTGTCCGGACAAACCCATCATTTTTACCTAAGGTGTGTTCACAACATAACTTAAACCAATCTATTGAGCTGCCAGCGTTTTTCCCTAATCATGACAACAAGGCAGAATACAAGTTACATCAGTTAGATGTGCATAGACAACTTTGCTTCTATTTACATAGAACCAATGATTGCATGAAGTCTGATCAATTGTTTCATTTTCAGAAGTCAAAAAAGGCACGCCAGTTTCTAAAGTTTCACTTTCAAACTGGCTCTCAAATTGTATTACCTTTATTTACAATTCTAATAACAGACGACCATCTTTCACAGTCAAAGGTCACTCTACTAGGGCTATGGCAATGTCATTTGCTTACCAGGCTAAACTATCAATGGATAATTGTGCCACTGCTATGTGGGCAACACCTCACACATTTATCACTCCTTACAAAGTGGATTTGGCCTCCAGGGACAGGGTCTGCTTTGGTTCCACTGTGCTAAAAAGTGTACTCCCATGAGCCACCCTGAGAATAGGGTGCTAGGGAAGCTGTCCCAACCAGTAAGAATGAAGGAGAGATAGAATAACAACATAAAGAAGTTATGTACTCACCATAACGTTCCATGTTTGTTGTCCATCTCGCCATTCATTCTTAAAATCCCTCCCACCTTCCCCCTGCATAAGTCTCCTAGAGAACCGGGAGGATTTCTTCCTTGGGCAGGAGCTCTTCCAGCTTTCTTACCTTTTGGTATCCTTTATTGTAGGAATAGTGTTCACATATGACTATGAGTAGCACCAAATAAGATCTGGGGAGTTGCATACTGCATGATGGGATAGTTATTCAGCCACAAGTCAAGTAAAAGACTTCGAGCTATAGTATGTGGCTGAGTTGGAGCTGAGGATTAGCTCTGAACCCAACCAGTAAGAATGAATGGCAAGATGCACAACAAACATGGAACGTTATGGTGAGTACATAACTTTTTTTTTTCCTAACCTTTTGTGGTTGATTTTCTTTCGGGTTCTCTGAATTTCTTTTTTGCTGGCATCCAGGCGGAATACTTACTAGGTAGTTACTGAAATATGCCCCAAAAATGAGTTCACTGACTCTCTACTGAGTTTCCGTTTTCACACTGGGAGAGCTAACATTAAACTGTTACTCGGTGTGCGTTCATGTTGGAAGTCCCTATGTAGTCTAAAATCTGATTGAATAACCTTTCCCTTGCTTTACATTTAGTATAAGCATGTAATGTTATACTTCTTTATACTTGTTCTTTCCATTTTAAATCTACAGTGGTTAATCTTCCCATTTTGCTAAAATTACATTTAATATGTTTATTGTATTTCTACAGATTGACTATTGAGAGCCTCTCATTTCCCAAATTCCAGATTATCTTCCCCATAGTTTGCATTTGTAATAATTTGTTAAAAATCTTATCTTCTAACATAATTAGAACTACATCACATGTATTACACCACTACAAACTCCCTATTCTTACTATATTCTTTATACAATTCACATTTACAGAAGGCATGTTAAAATTTTAATTTTCCCTTTTCCTTAAATTCATGGTTTCATGATTTTAAAGCTGATTAATAGGTTAGCTTTCTTAATAGGCCACTCTAAGCCAAGACAGTTTCCCTCCCATTATACCAGTCCTCAAGAATTAGCTATATGCATTTTTTTACTTTCTCTGTATACGTTTTCTTTTCCATCTTGCCACTGTTCTTTGGGATTGTCTCTGCATCCTCCTTTTGTATTTTCTTCATAATGTCCCCCAAGAAACATCCGATTCATCACCATTTCTTTAAGTAAATAATCTTACATCCCTCCTGACAGGAGGGTTTTAAGTATACATTCATCATTTGCTTGCTCATTTCCATTAAACAGATTTCTTTGAAACATCATCTCAGAATTCTTCTGTCTTGATATTTTCTTTCTCCTTCATTTCTCTCACCATTCCATTTCCTTTTCTCTCTATCTGCATCCCTTTTTCTCCAATCTGCCTCTGCGTATGACACAAACAGGAAGTGCCCCTACAAAATGAGTCCCACTTACAACAATGACAAGTACTTGATGTTCCCCAATATCCTAGCCATATTTCTCCTAGATGTATAAATACCACCTTGGATCTCTCCGAAAAAGAGACTTCTAGCTTGGCGAGACTAACCCTGTAAAGAATAAATAAAATCAATAAAAAGATTTGCTGAGTGCAGTTTCTTGACAACGGCAGCATGTGAGAGTGGGTAGTAAGGGTTGATGCTATGAGTTTCCTAATTGGTAAGAAAGGAAAGATTTTGCTTTGTAGCATTGATCTATTTGAATTCCTTTTAATGTTTATATATGCTTGCTGCGCAAGAATGCTTTTTCAAGGAAGCAATTAAGTGTCCAGGTAACTGACCACCAGTCAGATATGTGCACCATGCTGAAAGTTATTGTTGTAAGGCATTTGCTAACAAGATGCACTCCAGCACAAGCTGACTTTCTCTTTATGCTACCACCAAATTTTGCATAGTTCATACTATAAACTTGTGACTTCTGTTTTGTTCTACAGCTTACTGTTTGTCACTCCCCGCTGAGGTTTTTTGTATTGTTGCAGTCTCCGTGCCAGAGTTCATTAAGAGCTTTGTAGGTCTAAGTAGTCAGTTGTTGAGACGTTTAGAAGTTGTCGGCATTGTTTGAAAAAAAAAATCAGGATAAAGATATCTGAAAACAATTATATCAAGCCACTATTAGATGATGTAACAAAGCACACAACCATGCTAGTTGATCAAAATTAGTGTTAAAGGATGATATAAAGTCAGGGGTGAAGGAAAATATATAGGAACATATATACCATAATAGTGTTCTTTTGATATTTGTTTGATGGATACTTGCGAGTAGGCTATAATGGGAAAATAGAAATAATCTTTGCAGAACAGTATAAGGATTTGTTAAATACGTTCCTTTTCAGATAAGAGTGCTATTTTATAGGTGAGGCAAAGGAAAATGTGTTTCTAATGTGAAGAAGTGAGGTGCACAAAAAGCTAATTACTGTTCCGTGGTAATGTTTTTAAAATGTAAAAATGACATTTTCTGAAAAATATATCTAAAATTATTACACATTATATAACAAACAAGGTCATGTGCTTAATATTTTGTAGAAAAATATAGTTAAGAAAAGAACAGTTAACTTGCATTGAAAGTTGCAGAGAAAAGTATAAGTGAAGAAGGCAACAGTTGTGGAAAGGGGGATAAAGAAATGGAAATAAATATATAAAATGTATACTTTACAGAGAAAGAAAAGAGAAAATTTGTAAGCAGTATGGAAAACATTAGGAAAAAATGCCATGGTAACATGAAGAAGATTGACATGGTGATGTATTTAGATGGAGGAAACCGTATACCTTAAGTTGGTATTTGAATGAAGGCACAAGTAGGAACTTTAAAGGAGTGGGAAATGGAAGGAAAGCAATTAGAAAATGTGTAATTAAGGAAAATTGTGAAACTTGCCCCTTAAACACAGGTCTGACTTCATTCATTTTGAAATAAACTGTCTGGTCATACTGAAAACATTTTCTCTGGATGTTTTGTATCTTTGATACAAGGGTGACTCATTTTGATCTGATTATTAGAGAGAAAGTCTGGGAAGACCAGGCAGATGATGTGGAAAGGTGTTCTGATATTATAGTAGGTATAAGGAGTAAGAAATGAATTGTGGACAGGATTTTTGATTTTGATTATTGAAAACTCATTTGTGATGGAAATAAGAGGAAGTGCATATGCTTTTAAATTGATTAATATTTATACCAGTAAGGAGTATATTATCTCCTAATGTGAAAATATAGAGCTAGTCATATTGCTTGGGAAACACGCTGTAAGATGCCTTTTTTTTCTCTAAATTATTTTGCAGACCAAGCAAATGTTGTATGGTAAAAAATGGAATGAAGCTTTTAAAAAATAAGTCTTGAATTCTGTGAAAATTGAAAGACAAGACAAACTGGTTTCTGAGTAACTCTATTGATTTACTGGTTTCTAAGCAGTGGGAAGTGGAAAAGGATGAGTGGAAGGAAATGTGTTTTCTAGATCATAGGTGCATAAAAAAGATGGAGTCATCACATTTAGACCAAAATATGGAAGTGCAGTGTGGATATGGTATTGGATGTACATTTAAAAAAGGATTGGAAACTTTATTAAATAAGTATACATCAAACATGTTTCTTTTCCCCATAATGTATTTTTCTTCCCACAGAGTGATCTCGATGTTTAACTTATATTGACAAAGAATGACTTGGCAGTGTCTTCTGCTCTGTTTCATTTGGATCCTAGTCATCTTCCTCAATTTTCACTATGTTGGGGCTGAATGAAATATCATGAAATTTCTTTTAGGAATGTTACTCAGTTGCTCTTTCATATGTCATAGGTGAAATACGTTTCTTGTGAAGGGGCTCAAGCACATTTAGAAAAATATTCCTGCAGGTTATCTTTCTGTTTCACACCCAATGGGACAATAATGCTATATACTTTAAAAATCCATAGATTTTTTAATCTGTAGTATAATTTACTGTTGCATTCTTTCCCTCCCATAGTTGCACATCTTTTTGTTGGTTGGGATACACTATTGGCAGAAGGCCTGTTTATTGACAGGCATAATTATGTGGCAAGACTGTTGCATTGGGGATTGTGCAAACATTACATTATTGAAGGAGCTGAGAAGCATTGGAAACATGAGCCTCAAACCATTGTAGAGAATGTTGAAGTTTATATCACATAGGATCACCCATTACCAACAGTTCAAAAAACAGAAACACAAAAAACAGATATAGAAGTCCATGAAGGACAAAAGTAGCAGTGATCATTGAAATTGCTACACCTAGTGATTACAGTGTCTTACTCAGAGAGAGTCGTAACGTATCATGATTTGCAAATAGAAATTAGGGCAATGTGGAAGGATACCCAGGCAGTTCCAGTAGTAGTAGTAGAAGCAATGGGTCTCATAAAAAAAATAGTCTTATTTGGATATGATATTGATACATGCTAACTTCATATGTATTGCAAAAAGAGTCAGTTCTGGGCACATTGCAGGTGCTGCGAAGAGGACTTCTGCCTAACATCAAAGACTGAAACAAAACTAATTTCATGAACTGTAATCATACTTTGACTTAGGAATGGGGTTCAAACCCAAAAGACTTGGATAAACTAGACCAGGAAAAGTCTGTAAACCTGTTTAACCTTTCATAATCTCAAGGTGAAGAAACCTAATGGTCACTAACACCAACTTTACTAATTAGCTGAGCTTTGAAAGCCTAGAAAATTGTACTCTGACTGGGAGAAAACAGAACCTAAAACTCACATAATTCCACTTAAAAGGCAATGTTTTCTGGGCTATTTCTTTGTTTCCCCAAACACTTTTTTTCCTTTTTACATATTTTACAACATATATGTGGGGAAACAAATATGTACAAGTCACTGCAAGCCAATCACTGACAGTTTTACTGAGGATTTTCAGACTTAACAGTGTTTCTCACTGCTTCCATTCAAAATAAGTGGAACTGAGACCTGATAGGCAGACTGCATAATGCAAAAAACAGGATTCAAAAGACGCTGATGCTGGGAAGGATCAAAAGCAAAAGGATTGGTAGCAGAGGGTAAAATGGATCAATAGCATTACTGATATAGTAAATATGAATTTGCAAGAATTTAAAGAAGCAGTTGTTGACAGACCTGGTATGCTAAAGTTCTTGAGGGCATCCCTTTGTACCAGCCACACTCTTGTGCCAGTCCTAACTCCAGCATTACACAGTTACTAAAAACCCTTTCTCTAACAGCACTCCTAAACAAGACACACGCACACATTTCACATGTAACACCAGAACTGGATCATGGGCCTTAGGCAGGGTAATGGATCAGGGCTCCCCCCAGCCATGTCCTTGCTCACCCTAGCATTCCCACCCAGCAGCCATTCCAGTGTCCCATTGCTTGCCCCCTCCCGATTACTGTAAAACTATTCAAACCTGTCAGTGCTGCAGCAGTTAGTGTTGTCGCCTCACAGCAGGAGGTTCTCCGGTATCAATTCTCGGCTGGATCACCTTCTGTGCAGAGTCTGCATATCCTCCCAGATGTCGAGTGAATTTAAAGACATGTAGGTAGGTGCAAGCGTGTATGGGTGTGCCTTCCTTGAAGTTTCTGCACCGAGCTGGAAACTTGACAAAGTAAAAGGCCACTCAGGCTGCTTATATTATAATTCACCATTATCAGTCAACATGTACAGTACAATCTCTGCAGAAGTTGTCATCTGAATAAGTCCACATTAAAGAGATCTGTAAACAATGAAGAGGTTATTGCTGGCAAACAGCTTTACATTTCAGTGCTTCATCTACAAATTCAGTGCCTGATGTCCTTGAAGAATAAATTACCTATGATACATTAAAAAATGGTGTGTTGGTCATCTGCAGTAGGGAATGGCTAGAAAATGACAACAATTTCACAGTTACTAGGCATCTCATCCAAACCCTACTGCACCCCTTATACTGCACAGTAGTGTCAGCAATCAATCTACCTGATGTGGAATGAGAATCTGCAGCCTTCTACACCAAAGGCAAGTATGTTAACTGTTACATTACTGACACTGAAAACATAAACTGAACAGCTCTTTAACCGACATTGACAAGACTGTAATCCTCAGTGATTTAAAAAAATAAATAAATAAAGGAGACCTAGCAGTTGATCTAGAGGTTTAAAGCACTTGTTTGCTAATAATCAAGGCATGGGGTTTGACTCTGAGAAATGTCAGTTAATTTTGTTACTGGACTCACTCTTTTGGCTCCTAAATCAAATCTCCTACACACATTGTAAGAATCCTAAATCATCTCCTGTGGTTGTTCCTAACTGGCTTAGCTTTCTGAGGCTTGCTGTTTTTTTTTTTACATAGGTCTCCCACGAGGTCATAAGCCCTGCTATATTTATAGCAGTCTTTGGGCTTGTTTTATTTACCAAAGATTTTTTTTACTGGCCACCCCAAACCAACACAGGCCCTAGGCAACTGCCTAAGTAGCCTTGTGCTGAATCTGTCTCTGCATACCACTAAATAAGCATAAAACACACTCTATCCCCTTCTGTAGCCCGTATTGTAACAATAACTGCTGTAATGTCATCTTGCACATCTTTATAACCACTATGTTTTCAGTCAAACAAAAATATTTTAGCATAATTCCTACCTACCTGCACGATATAAAATTAATTTATTCTCATTAGTCACGCAAATGAGAATTCACTGGCTGCTATAGCTGTTTTAGACTTATAAAAACAGACTACCAAATATTTTACCCTTTTTGATTATACCTATTTTTTATATGCATGGGTCTACTTTGTTTCATTGAAAACTCATTTCACTGAATTTCAATTGACTCTGACCAAATCGCTCAAACCGCAAATTACTGAAAACTCATTTCACTGAAGTAAAGTACTGGCACTTTGTAGAGTACTGTAAGGCAAGTAAACGGTATATGCCTTTTTCCCTACTGTAGTGCTATCCTGCATTTAGTATATATAGTGTTGGGGTGGCACAGCCCCCCACATTGAGGGTATGGGGGACAGAACCCCTCACTTAGTTTGGGTTTATATTGTCTTCGAGAAAGAGTTGATCATTGGTGTTGTAAGTAAGCATGTCTGTGGTATAAAATGTATTCTTTTGATGCTTTCGATGAAGTATAATATAAAACTATATATGTATATATAAATATATTATGTATATAAATATATTTTATATAT
>NC_056747.1:163668923-163672370 GCF_019279795.1 Protopterus annectens | reverse complement strand
CCTAAAAAACCAAACCCAAAGAAAAAATCAATGGGACTGGATGGTGTCCCCGGCTGTGTGCTACACGAGCTAAACGAGGAATTAAACCCGCACATAAGGCAGCTGTTTAATCTCAGCCTTACCACAGGATACGTGCCCAAGGAGTGGCGTACGGCAACTGTGGTCCCACTCCACAAAGGAGGTGCCTCTACGGACCCTGGTAATTACCACCCCATAAGCTTAACAAGTCTAGTCTGCAAAGCTATGGAGAGGATCATAATGGAGCTCATAAACAAAGATATAGGGGACTTGCAGACATTGGACCCGACCCAGTTTGCCTTTGTCAAGGGCAGATCATGCCTTTTGAACTTGGTCGACTTCTTCGAAACAGTCACCAAGGCCATTGATGAGGGAAAGGCAGTCCATACAGCCTACCTTGACCTTGCAAAGGCTTTCGACACAATACCCCACTCGGGTATTGTAGAAAAACTTACCAGCTTAAATGTATACCCATATGTCACAAGATGGGTTGCAAACTGGCTTAAGGACAGAACCCACAGGGTTAGAGTTGCTGGCGCGATGTCAGACTCCAAGCCGGTCACAAGTGGTGTCCCACAGGGCTCGGTCCTTGGCCCCCTATTGTTCGGCATCTACTTCTCAGAAGTACAGGCCAACATGGGAGGACTTTGGCTGACAAAGTTTGCAGACGACTGCAAACTGGGCACCATAGTGGAAAGTGCATTGGACAGGAGATCCTTCAGAAGGGACTCACGGAAACAGATAGCTGGTGCCAGAGCCATGGCCTGAAGTTAAACGCCAAAAAATGTATAGTCATACCCTTCGGGAAAAACAAGGTAACCCCAAGCTACCATATAGGTGGCAATCCACTAAGTACAGAAGAGTTTATCAGGGACCTGGGGACCCAGGTTGACAGTGGCCTTTCTTTTGACGCTCACGTTGCTAAAGTGGTTAGAAAGACCACCTACATTGTCCACCTGATCATGAAGGGATTCACATCCACCACCACCTCAAACTCAGGAAACCCACACAGCCTTCCTGAAGACACTGGAGAGTATGAATGTCTCTAACACCATCATATTGGGTGACTTCAACTACCCAAACATAGACTGGGAACATTACTCAAGCCCCAACACCCTAGCCCAAAGGTTTCTTGAGTTCATAGACTCAAATGCTATGGAACAACTAGTCACCATTGCCACAAGAGGAGAAAATATACTAGACCTGATCATCACAAACATGGGGACAAAATGCTCCACACCGGAAGTATATCCCTCATTGGTGAGATCAGACCATAAATTAATCTCACTGGAGATCCACATCCCTCCCCCACCCCCAGCAAAAAAGACCACAGTGAAGAACTTCTCAAAAGCAAACTTCACACTTCTTAAGACTGGAGTGGTATCCTTCAAGGCCCCCAAGCCAGTGGAAACCACAACCCACGCTGCTGAAACCTTTACAAATGCCTTCTACGAGCACTTCCAGGAATGTATGGATCAAGCAATCCCTAATAAAATCAAGACCCTTTCCACCAAAGGCAGGCGCCCGGTCTGGTGGACCCCAGCCATAAACCAACTCTACAATAAGAGGAGAAAGCTACTACATGACAGAGCAAAATCCCTAAAAGGGAAGGCATCTCTGATCAATACTAGCAAAAAACTACTATCACTCATAAAATCATCCAAGGCCAACTTTGAGAGAAAAATCGCTAATGACACAAAAGACAATCATAAAGCCTTCTTTAGCTATGTTAGAATCCTGGGTGGAAACTCCCAGATATGCTCAGAATTAGTCCAAAATGATAAAAAAATCACTGAACCCACAGACATTGCCAACATACTGGCAGCCAGGTTCAGTGCAAATTTCTCCCCTCCCTCCCCCTCAAAAGGAGAAATATCTATCCCACCAGAGTCTAGCCTCCCAAACATCTAAGATGCCCAGGTGAGAGCTGCTCTCTAAAGCAAAAAACACAGCATCAATGGGACCGGACGGTGTCCCCGGCTGTGTGCTACACGAACTCAATGAGGAACTAAAGCCACACATAAGGCTGCTGTTTAATCTTAGCCTTACTACAGGATACGTACCCAAAGAATGGCGTACGGCAACTGTGGTCCCACTCCACAAAGGCGGTGCTTCTACGGACCCTGGAAATTACCGCCCCATAAGCTTGACTAGCCTTGTCTGCAAAGCTATGGAGAGGATCATAATGGAACTCATAAATAAAGACATTGGGGACCTACAGACAATGGATCCTACCCAATTTGGCTTTGCCAAGGGCAGATCCTGCCTCTTTAACTTGGTCGACTTTTTCGAAACAGTCAACAAGGCCATTGATGAGGGTAAGGCAGTTCACACAGCCTACCTTGACCTAGCAAAAGCGTTCGACACAATACCCCACTCGGGCATCATAGAAAAGCTCACCAGCTTAGATGTAAACCCATATGTCACAAGATGGGTTGCAAACTGGCTCAAGGACAGAACACACAGGGTTAGAGTTGCTGGTGCCATGTCAGACTCTAAGCCGGTCACGAGCGGTGTCCCACAGGGCTCAGTCCTGGGCCCCTCTTGTTCGGCATTTATTTTTCTGAAGTGCAGGCAAACATAGGGGATTGTGGCTGACAAAATTTGCAGATGACTGCAAACTGGGCACCATAATTGACACTCCATCAGACACAGACATCCTCCAGAGAGGTCTCATGGAAATGGATAACTGGTGCCAGAGCCATGGCCTTAAGCTAAATGCCAAAAAATGTATAGTCATACCCTTTGGGAAAAACAAGGTAACCCCTAATTACCACATAGGTGGTAATCCATTAAACACGGAAGAAGTTATCAGGGACCTGGGGACCCAAGTTGACAGTAACATCTCTTTTGACACTCACATTGCCAAAGTGGTTAGGAAGACCTTCTACATTGCCCACCTGATCATGAAGGGATTCACATCCAGATCAGGAGAGGTCATTATACCCCTGTACTCTTCACTTATCAGACCAATGATTGAGTAAAACGCCCCATTCGGAATGTACCTTCCCCAACACCTGCAGCAGTTGGAAAGACCCCAAAAGTTCCTCACCAAAAGGATAAAGGGGCTCAAACATATGTCATACGATGCCCGACTGAAGAAACTCCAGCTCTATTCAGTCGCATACCGTCTGCTCAGAGGTGATCTGTGCCTGACATACAAGGCCATGTCCAACCCGGAATTAATGGACATGCTCCACCTCAAAAAATCCAAATCCACCAGAGCCACGAGAGCAAGAGACTTAAACCTCAACACGGATATAAATAGGACGTGCTGGAGGGACAGATTCATCACCCAGAGACTCCCTACACTATGGAACAGAAATCCCAGTCCATGTGAGGCAGAGCCGCTCACTGACTCTGTTCAAGAGAAATCTTGACGAGTGGATGGGAGATCGTAGGTTTACCCCGGGAATCATCTCTGTATCA
>NC_056747.1:163621423-163666423 GCF_019279795.1 Protopterus annectens | reverse complement strand
TCACATTATAATCTGGACATATTTTCCAGAAATAGAACATACTTTGACTTTGTGGTGCTCAGGCATATCCTTCCATAGGGGCCACCTTGGATAATTATGTAGATGGGGAGTCTGACCCAGTTATGGACAACATCAGATTTAGGAGTTATGTACTTGCCATAACTTGGTATCTGTATTATCCTATTTCATTATTCATCACATCACACTCAAGATTCCCCCTTCCAAGCAGTCTAGGATTTCCTAGAAGAATTCTGAGTTCTTCTGTTCTCTGTCTTGAACTCTGAATGAGAGCTTGGTGGTGGTGTTGTGGCTGTTGTTATTGTGGCTGTTTATAGTTGTTGTATTCTTATTTTTGCTTTGCCTTTTGATGAGGCAGTGAACTCTATCTGAGGGGTTGGGGAAGCTGCAGGGCATTGTAGGAGGGGGAGGATCTCGAGTTTGGTGGCAGCTGTCTTTTGGAATGATAGGTTCGGATCCGATGTCAGATCCAAGGACCCAGTTGTGGGAAATAATGAAATAGGACAACACAAGCACCAAGTTATGGTGAGTACATAACTCCTAATTATCAGCAATGCCACAAAGTTGACACCACCATAAATAATGGTGATTAGCAGTGCCACTGAGCTACCACTGGTGTAGATAATGGTGATTAGCAGTGTCATGGAGCTGGACACTGGTATAGATGGCCGTGGCCTTGGATCCCAGGAACTAACGCCCCATCAGTCTGACGAGCCTGATCTGCAAGGCCATGTAACATATTATCATGCATCTTATAAACAAAGACATTGGCAACTTTCAAACACTGGACCCCACCCATTTTGGGTTCGTGAAGGGCCGATCTTGTTTTCTGAACCTGATTGACGTCTTAGAATCAGTCTCCAGAGCCGTGGACGAGGTTAAGGCAGTCCACACAGCCTATCTGGACCTCACCAAGGCCTTTGATACCATCCTCCACTCTGGAATCATAGATAGACTTACTAAGCTGGGCATTAATCCCTACGTCACTCGATGGGTTGCCAACTGGCTTATTGACAGAACCCATACTGTAAAAGTAGCCGACTACAAATCCAGCTCCAGACAAGTGGAGTACCTCAGGGTTCAGTCCTGGGGCCACTCTTGTTTGGCATCTACTTCTCTGAAGTACAGGCCAGTACTAAGGGACACTGGCAACAGAGTTCGCAGATTACTGCAAACTGGGAGCCATTATTGAATCCCCAAATTTATGTGTATACTTTAAAAAAAGGGCCTTACAGAAACAGATGCTCTGTGCCAGAGCCATGGGCTCAAGCTCAGTGCCAAGAAATGTATAGTTATTCCCTTTGGGGGAAAAACATGTACCCGTTAATTACCACATAGATGGCAGTACACTAAACACCAAAAGTGTGATGAGACTTTGGGACACAGATGGACAGTGGTCTCACCTTTGATAACCACATCGCCACAACAGTCAGGATTATGTGGCACACCTCATCACTAAGACCTTTTCATCCAGAAAAAAAGGAGGTCATTGTCCCACTGTACTCCTCCCTCATTAGACCCATTATAGAATGCAATTCCCCATTTAGTATGTACCTCTCAAGACATCTGCAACAACTGGAAAGGCCGCTGAAATACTGCACTAAAAGAATCACAAGCCTAAAGCAGGTGCCCTACGCTGACCGCCTTAAAAAAAAAATCCAGCTATACTCTGTCGCATATCGTCTACTCAGAGGCGATATCTGCTTAACATACAAGGCCATGTCAAACCCAGAGCTTTTGGACATACTACATTTAAAGACATCCCAATCCCTCAGAGCCACGCATTCCAGGGATCTAAACCTTGTCATCACAATAAACAAAACATGCTGGAGGGATAGGTTCCTGATCCAGAGACTCCCCAGACTCTGGAATAGACTGCCCATACATGTCAAGCAGAGCACCTCTTTGGTCCTCTTCAAAAGGAACCTTGACGATTGGATGGGAGAAAGGAAATTCACCCTGGGGATCACATCCGTTGCTCTGCTAGACAGGGGTCCAGGGAAGTAAATGGTGTGCGAAGAAATAGCTAGGGAATTGTTATGGCTAGGCTTGTATAGGCCCTAGGGCCTATAGCCTAGTACCAACCTATGAACTTCACTGACAGACAACAAGCAGAAAGAAAGAAAGTGACCATGCGAAAGGAGGACCATAGAAACTGCAGACTGAAAATATGTAAATGCAAGGTACAGGAAGTTAAGCATGCACTAGCTATTTCAATATAGATGGCAAATTTGGTCAAGCATGTATGTTATATAGCTAGTACATGGAAGAGGGGTATTTAAAAACTGAAGAGAAAAAAAATATAATGCTCCATATTACCATAGTTAATACTAAGAGATGTGTGAACTAGTTGCTTGCTAAGAATTGGTGCTTGGCTTGTAATTTCTTTCTAACTGTAAGTTTCTATGGCAATCTTCAGTTGACGGGATTTGTTCAGGTTATGTAGTTGATCACATTAAGCTATAAATCCATTATCTTTTTTTTTTTTTTTTTTCATCCAGTTTAAAAAGAGTGTCAAGATTCTCTGTCTGTTTTGATTAGGATGGTAGGTCATGTGATCTTTTTGTTTACATTCAGACAGTGTTTAATCCTTGAGCTCAGTTTTCAGTATTTGGGTGGAGGGTAACCAACACTTAAGGAAATGCTAACAGTTTCCACTCTGCGCTCCTTTTATCTGCAACCCCATGCTGACAGGAAAGCTTTAGCACTTCAGTTTGAAATGTAGTGAAGCAGTTCTTATATGAACTACTTTTTTAATCTAAGTGGTTCAGTCTCTCACTCTGCAGGCAGACACAGCCGTGAACTTTTTAAAATATTTTCTGCAGCATAGTTTGTTTGGATTTACTGATGATGGAAACAGATGCAGTGGATATGTTTTATTATATGGTCTGGAGCAGTGCTGTTCATTTGCTAATGTAACTGCTCATTGAGGTGTTTGTTTATTTATTTATATTGGTTGACCGGGAGTGTCCGACTGGATGTAGGTCCATTTTCAGCGGAGGCCCGGGGAGAAAAGCTCCACAGTTAAAATAAACAGACAGTATTTACATTGGATTACATAGCGATTAACATTTTACATAGCAATTACTTCATATTTACAGATGAAGAACATAGTACATCAGTAGACAACTAGAATCTTTATCTGTGAAGTACATAACAGACATTAACAAATGTTAAAATAAGAAGTTCCTGCTGTATAAGTACTAGACTGATGAGCAGCATATGGCATCTGTTTGAGCCCTTTGATCCTCTTGGTGAGGTACGTTTGGGGTCTTTCCAGTTGCTGCAGGTGTCTGGTAAGGTACATCCCAAAAGGGGCATTGTACTCAATTATGGGCCTGATGAGGGATGAGTAAAGAGGCATGATGACCTCCCCTGATATAGATGTGAATCCCTTCCTGATAAGGTGGGCTATATAAAATGTTTTTCTAACCACTTTGGCCACGTGGTTGTCAAATGAGAGATTGCTATCAACTTGGGGCCCCAGGTCCCTAATTACTTCTTCCTTACTTAATGGATTACCACTTATGCGGTAATTTGTGGGCACTTTGTTTTTGCCAAAGGGGATGACTATACACTTTTTGGCATTTAGCTTGAGGCCATGGCTCTGGCACCAGTTGTCTGTTTTCTATGAGGCCCTTTTGAAGGATGCTTGTGTTGGCTGGAGAGTCTATTATGGCACCCAGTTTGCAGTCATCTGTGAACTTGGTCAGCCACAGTCCTTCCATGTTGGCCTGTACCTCTGAGAAATATATACCGAACAAGAGAGGTCCCAGGACTGAGCTTTGTGGGATGCCACTTGTAACTGGTTTGGGGTATGACATGGCTCCAGCAATTCTAACCATGTGGGTTCTGTCCTTGAGCCAGTTTGCAACCCATCTAGTGACATAGGGGTTTATATTTAAGCTGGTGAGCTTATCTATAATGCCCAAGTGGGGTATTGTATTGAAGGCTTTTGCGAGGTCCCGGTAGGCTGTGTGGACCACCTTCCCCTCGTCAATGGCCTTGGTGACTGTTTCAAAGAAATCAACCAGGTTTAAGAGGCAGGATCTGCCCTTAACAAAGCCGAACTGGGTAGGATCCAGTGTCTGTAGGTCCCCAATATCTTTATTTATAAAGTCCGTGATGATCTTTTCCATAGCTTTGCAGACCAAGCTAGTCAGGCTTATGGGGCGATAGTTTCCAGGATCCGTTGAGGCACCACCTTTGTGGAGAGGGACCACCGTTGCTGTACGCCACTCTTTGGGTACATATCCTGTAGTAAGGCTGAGATTGAACAGTAGTTTTATGTTTGGGTTTAGCTCTTCTTGGAGTTCATGTAGGACGCAGCCCGGGACACCGTCTGGTCCCATTGATGCTGTGTTTTTTACTTTGGAGAGGGTGGCTCTTACCTGAGCATCTGAGATGTCAGGGGAGCAGCACTCTGCTGGGATAGATATTTGCCTTTTTGGTGGGGAGGGGGGGGGAGAAGTTTGCGCTGAACCTGTCCGCTAGGATGTTGGCAATGTCTGTGGGTTCGGTGTATTTTTTGTCATTTTGGACTAATTCTGAGCATATCTGGGAATTCCCACCCAGGTTCCTAATATAACTAAAGAAAGCCTTGTGATTATCCTTAGTGTCCTGTGCAATTTTTCTCTCGAAGCTGGCCTTAGACGATTTTATGAGTGCCCGTAGTTTTTTGCTAATACTGATCAGAGTTGCCTTCCCTTTTTAGGATTTTGCTCTATCGTGTAGTAGCTTCCTCCTTCTATTGTATAGTTTGTTTATGGCTGGGGTCCACCAGACAGGATGTCTGCCTTTGGAGGATTGGGTCTTGGTTTTATTTGGGATTGCATGATCCGTGCATTCCTGAAAGTGTTCATAGAATGCGTTTATAAAGGATTCTGCGGTCTGGGCCGTATTTTCCACAGGCCGGGGGGCTTTGAAGGATTCCACCTCTGTTTTGAGGAGTGTGAAATTTGCTTTAGAGAAGTTTTTCACTGTGGTTTTCTGGGCAGGGGGTGGGGTCGGGATGTGAATATCCAGTGAGATTAGTTTATGGTCTGATCTTAGCAGTGAGGAATAAACTTCTGGTCTGGAGCATAGAGTCCCCATGTTGGTGATGATCAGGTCCAGTATGTTTTCCCCTCTTGTGGGAGTGGTAACAAGTTGTTCCATAGCATCCGAGTTTATAAATTCTAGGAACCTTTGGGCTAGGGTGTTGGAGCTAGAGTAATGCTCCCAGTCTTTGTTTGGGTAGTTGAAGTCACCTAATATAATGGTGTTTGGAGAGACCTTCATATTTTCCAGTGTTCTCAGGAAGGCCAAGTGGAGTTCCTGGGTTTGGGAGGGTGGTGTGTAGCAGGCTATAAACTGGAAGGCAGTTTTACCCACTGTTAGTTGCACATGGATAGCCTCTGATGCTTCGTGCTGTGCCACCAACCTGGAGGTGTGGGTATCTTTGACGAATATTGATACTTCCCCCTCCTTTTGTGGTTCGGTCCAAGTTTTGGGGCCGAAAAGCATGGTATGAGGTATAACCTGGTAGTGCTTGGGTGCTCTCGGGAGCCTTGAACCAGGTTTCTGTTACTGCACAGATGTCTATGTTCTCCATGCTAAGGAGAGTTTCGAGTGCATGCATCTTGAGGTTTAGACTTCTGGCGTTGAGTAGCACTACTCTTAGTTTCTTTTCCCTTGTGATACCTATGGAGGTGGGTTTGTCTTTTGAGCCTTGCCTAAAAAAGACACTATGGGGGTAGCAAGAGCCTTTGCCAATATCCGAAATCCCAAGGGTGATAGGTGCAAGCTGTCCCTAGCGAAGCATCGTGGCTTGTCGAGCATGTCATCCCAGGCTGACTGGCATTGGATCCCCTTTTAATGACACCAATACTTAAGCCAGTTGTTGAAATTGATCATCTTGTCTTCATATTGTGGCATCATTCTTGGTGAGGGTAAGATGCTACTCAAGGTCAGGGTCATACCGGCCTGGGCTACATGCTCAGAGAGCTCCTCTGTCTCTTTTCATGTAGTCCAGGGGGGTACGTCTCAGGTTATTCATACCAGCATGGACAATGACTGAGTCATATTTGTACTTGCCTTGAAGTGACCTGAGTGCTATTGTTATGTGGTGGATCCTAGCGCCCGACAGGCAGCTCATCGTGACCTTCTCCTTTTTCAGCCTGGTGAGCGGGACGTCAGTGTGCCGGACGATAGTCACCTATTACAAGTGTATCAGATGTGTTGTTTAGCCTTAAGGGCTGTGACTGTTCGGCACACTGGCTTTGTGAGCTATGTGTTGCACGTGTTTTGGAGTGGAAAGAAAGGTAGTGGTTGGATGGGGTGGGTGATATTAGAGTGGGAATTGCAAGGGCATAGCCAGCATGTTTTTAGGTGCGCTTTTAGTAAAGTTTTGAAGTGGGTGCATGATGGTACGGAGGTAATTGTGGGTGGGAGGGAGTTCCATAATTTGGCTATGGTGCAAGTGAGTAGTGCTTCACCAGCAGAGTTATTGGTTTTAGTGATCTGCAAGTGATTTTTGTTGCTGGATTTTAGTGGTCTGGTGGTGCGATAGGGTTGGAGTAGATTCTGGAGGGATGGGACATTTAGTGGATGGTTTACTAGTTTTTGGGCGAGTGAGAGTTGATGCCATTGAAGGAGGTGAGGGAGTTCAAGCCAGCCTAGTTCAGCAAGTGAGAGACGGTGGTGACTACGGTAGGATGTCCCTGTGGCGAATTTGGCAATTTTGTTGTAGCAGGCCTCTAGCTTGTTTAGATCGCATTGCCTTAGGTTGGTATATATTGGAGAGGCATAAAGTAGGGTGGAGATAAGGTGGGAATTTGCTATTGAAATCTTTGCTGCTTTGGCGAGAAGATGCTTATTTCTGTATAATGCTCCTAGTTTTTTGTGGACTTTTTTATGGTCATGGATATGTGAATGTCAAATTTTAGTTTGTCTATTTCTACTCCTAGCTATTTGGTGTGTTCAGTTGGGTATATAGTGGTGTTGTCTTTTGCTGTGATAAAGTGAGAGTTGTTTTGAGTATGTTTGGTGGGCTGGAAGACTAGTAGTTTAGTTTTGTTTGGGTTTAGTATTAATTGGGCATTGGATAACCAAGTTTCAACAGAGGAAAAGGCTTCCTGTGTGCCTTTTTGCAGTTTGGGTAGGGACTGGGCTGAGCAGATGATGGTCGAGTCATCTGCGTATTGTATGAGTGTGCCATGTGTGGTGGCAGAGGCTAGATTATTTGTGAAAATAGAGAAGAGTAGGAGTTTTACATACATATCTCTCCAGTTTGCAGTTATGGGTCCTACTGTTAGACGGGGAAAAGGGCACAACAATTATGGGAGACGTCCATATGTGAATGGTACAGGAAGCATTACTGCTTATGGAGGGCGAATAATCGGAATGTGTCAGGAAAAGGTACAAGAAAGTACAGTGCTTTCAACCGTGATACTCTGTTGTAGGTGTGATGGCAATGAACAATACAATCTACAACTAATGAACCAAAAACAGCAAGAAGAGCTGGTTCATATGTCGACAGAATTAACTTTTCCAGTACAAAGTAAAGATCCCAGAAAGTGTCCCCTGTTTACTAGTCAGTCTTGTTTGCGAATTACCTCTTTGTAAAGCGACTTGAGTTACATTTTCCCAGTAAACAAATGTTAAAAAAAAAAAAAAAAAAAAAAAAAAAAAAAAAAAAGGGACAGTAGTACTGTATCTTAATTCACCAGCTATTGGGATGGGGTAGTATCATGGTGGTGGGGCTTTGGGTTTTGGAGTGCTGAGTCATTTTACACACACTGCCTATGTCCATAAGGGACAAGGGCGGTACCCCAGGAGTGACTTTACAGTTCCCCATCCATTTATCCAAATTCCTTTTCAAGAGAAGGAGGGATGGGCTTGGTTTTACTAACATGAGAAGTCTATTCCATAGATGAGGTAGCCTTTGGGATATTAATCTGTCTCTCTAGCAAATTCTGATAGTCACAAATAACCTTCAGGTCCATGGAACATAATTATACCCTTGTATTACTTATTTCTATTTTATTTCTTACAAATATGTAACATAAGGGCAGCATCAAAGAATGCCTTTTATGTCAGGCATAAGTCACCTATCAATAAACGATATGAGATGACGTAAAGGGCTAGGTCCTTTAGTCTGTCAGCAAAAGGCATGTGTTTTATGCTTTGTATTTTTTAAATGCGAAACTTTGGAGCTGTTTCAGTTTGTGTCCGTGCCTGATTAGATATATGCAGAAGGGGAGCAATGGACTCTATTATGAACCTGATGAGGGGCGAGTACAATGGCATTATGACTTACTTTAATCTTAATTTACTTAAAGTTGAGCCACACAGAAGGAATTCCTCACTACCGTAGCTATCTGGTGGTCAAAGTTTAGGTTCCTATCTATCTGGGTTCCTAGGTACCTCACCACTGAGTCTACATTTAGGGGCATGCTATCATTGTTATAATTTGCAGGGATATCTGATCTGATTTACCAAAGGATATGATTATGCATTTTTTTTTGTTAGCATTTAATCAAAGACCAGATAAATAGGATGAAGCACACCAGGATCCACTAGGTAGTATTTTGTTGAGGGCTTTCGTCTTTTGTAATAAATTTCATCAGAATAACAGGCAAGTACAAAAATCAACCCCCGACCCAACTTAAATAACACACCAATTCCCTAGTGTTAATTACCCGGTAACTAAAAGGTATGTGCCTCTGAAAGGGCATAGTCCCTAAATAAGTATAAAACAAACACTGGTGTTAACCAGCATCATAGACAACTTAAATAAATCTTATAATAAACATTAATATAAAATGACAGATATTAATAACAGATGTGCAAAAGATCCAAACCTATATACATAAACATAACGACATGCATATAAACCCTTGGATGGATATATATATATATATATATATATATATATATATATATATATATATATATATATGTGTGTGTGTATATGCATAAAATAGCTGTCTAAAATCATATTGTCTATAGCTACATGTATATTTACATGTATCCTTCTGCCTTAAGCCTGAGAATAGAGCTTATAGAAATAGTGCTGTTGAGTCATGGTTGTTCAGTGGCATTAGTTCTCATCTGCCACCTTAATTCTTGCAATTCTGAAAAATCATTCAATGGGCCACCTCTGTCCCCCATTGCCACTTGTTAGTTTAGTAAACTTAAAACTATGGCCTTCATTTTTAAGGACATGTGCAGCCAAGGCATTTTTTGGATCTTTTTTTTTTTTGTCTTAAAAATGTTGATATACCCTACTTCTAAGGGCAGTGATAGTCTTCCCAATATAAAAACTTGAACATGGATCACAAAGGGCAAGGTAAACTACTGACTTACTGCTACAGCAATATTTCCTTTTGTGTCTATGCCTACCAAAATTAAGTATTTTTGTCTCTGTACCTTCTATTATATATTTACATTGAAGGCAAAAACCACATTTGGACATTCCACCTATCCCTATGTTACCCTTACCGGTTCTCTCTAACATAATTTTAAATGTAATATCTTTCTGATAAGACGTTCCTACAATTTCAAGAAGATCTTGACTAGTAGTGAATAAATTCCAATTATGTTGAATTATCTGGCTGATACCAGTAAATTGCTTATTATAGCTAAAAATAGCTGATTTTTTAAAACCACTGGTCCCTGCTTTAGACACCCCCACTTGTGAAGAACTTCCTTTTCCAAGCAGAGGAAAAAAAATACACTTCTCTCTTTTATCAACCACTTCTTGCAAAATCTTGTCCAAAAGTACTTCAGGGTAACCCCTTTGTATAAGCATTACCCTCAATACTTGTACTTGATGTAAAAAATCATCCCACTCCAATACTATCCTAGCTAAACAGACACCCTGCCCTTTTGCCAAGGATTTTTTCTGATATAGTAAGGTGAAAGCTGTTAAAATGTAGGAGGGTGTTAAGAGTAGGTTGGTTTTCTAAAAATTGTTTTAAAACCTTTTGTCTCTGTCTTTACTAATAGTAATATCCAAGTAGTTTATCTCATCCTTCCCTATTGTATGGGTAAAGTCTAAAAAAAATCTGCGCTTTGTTTTATGAAAGTCAGAAAATTCTATAATTCTTCCTCATTCCCATTCCATAAAATAATTGTATTGTCCAAGTATCTTCCACAATACCTCCAATATTGGGCATATTGACTATTAAAAATGAATTCCAGTTCCCAAAATGCTGAAACTGTGTTGACAAATATAGGAGCACAAATGGCCCCCATTACCACACCTTTACATTGTTTAAATAACTGTTCTTCAAAGACAATGACGTTTGTGTCTAAAACTAACTCCATATGGGTTCTAATGGTCCTGATATGGTCATGTCTAAGATTAGAATACCAACAAAGAAATAATTAGAACCACTCAACCCCAGTGTCATGGGATTACAGAAAACAAATCCCGAACGTCAATTGTTACAAAAAGCAGGGCATCACCATACATGCTCTTATTGATTTTCCTGAGCAAGTCTCATGAATCTTCCACCACCCATGCACAGTCATTTAATACAGATTTTAACTGTCTGAATTTCGTGATGAAATAAGTTTTTGATGCCTTTGCACATTTGTTATTAATATCTTTCATTTTATATTGTTTATTTTAAGATTTATTTACTTTGTCTATGATGATGGTTAACACCAGTTTTTGTTTTATACTTATTTAGGGACTATTCCCTTTCAGAGGCATATACCTTTTAGTTAATTGGTAATTAACACTAGGGAATTGGTGTGTTGTTTAAGTTGGGTCAGGGGTTGATTTTTCTACTTGTCTGTTTTTCTGATGAAGTTTTTTTATTACAAAAGGCGAAAGTGCTCAATAAAATACTACTTAGTGGATCCTGGTGTGCTTCATCCTATTTGTTTATCTAGTTTGGACATTGTTTGCAGTTTTTAGTTGTCTGTTTTGGAAGGAGCTGATTCCAGCGATTCACTCACTATACGATCGTTGGCATTGTCATTGCAGACCCTGAATTCTGCTGTGAGGAACTTGATTTTATTAATGGAAAAACTGACCCAACAACTTACAAATATGCAACCTCCACGACTTCACAGATCTGGTGACCATAGTGTGGATGAGAAAGTGGGTGTAAGTGGTATTACACCATCTCAATGGCAATGAAGATCTCAATACAGCCTATCAGCAAACGAGAATTTGCATATGGTTTTAAATCATGAGGACAGAAGGGGTGTCACCTCCTATAACGGAAGAGCTACTTTAAGTCAGTGGTTGGAAAGTGAACGGGAATGGCATCTTTTATCAGAGCAATCCATAAATGAAGGAAATGGTTCCTTAAGTGACCAACTTAAACAGTCTGAAACCTTTACATCTGATTTTCGTATAAATTGCAGCTTGAGAATGGCTACTTGAGAGAATGTAAACAGAGCGAGCAGATACGCAAGAGTCTCTGCTTATGGAAATATCCGACAGGGTTAGTAAAAGATTCTATACTACATGTTGAGTTACTTCAGTTATTCAGTAAGCATGGATGTGAACTGTTAGACTGTCTCATTATGGACAATGAAAGGAAAATGACTGACCAATCTGGGAAAAATAAACTTGATAGCAGTACACATTCAGATTTGTTGTTTGACTTAAAAATGTCAATAGTCATTCTTTTTTAAGTGTATTGACGTTTACATTAATGATCTTAAGAATAAGAAAATCAAACTTAAAAGGGATGAAAAGAGAATGCTAAACTACGTAGAGCATACCCTCCACCCCCCCCCCCTTGGGGCAAAATAAGCAAATCATATACACTAACAGTTTTATTAATAATGTGTATGATTTTAATGAATGTAGGGGTTTGAATAATGGTGAATTTCACCCTGACCCTTTAGAATATCCCCCTCTGAGGAGGTCCGAGCGACTGAAACCAGAGAAGGGGGTATGAACCATTACAATTGGAATTACAGGAGGAGGGGGGAAAATGTACTGAATGTGTTGAATTTATCAAATGTTTCTAATTCAGTTTCTGACGCACATCTTGAATCTAATAGTGTGGTGAGAGGGGTCTACCTGAAATCGTTGAAAGTGCACAACGTCGACAACGGATATGATCGAAAGTTGAGAATCCCAATGCTGAGAACACGGACATGTTAAGGTAAGTGTGCGATGGGGACTGACGTTAGGGTGTGGGTAAGGTAAGTGTATGATAGTGACGGACGTTAGGGTAGGGTGCAGGTCAGGTAAGTGTGCGATAGTGACTGACTTGAAGGTTAGGGGCGGATTAAGTGAGTTAGGGTGCGGGTAAGGTAAGTGTGCGATAGTGACGGACCTTAGGGTTAGGGTTTGGGTTAAGGTTAGTGCATAGATAGTTGTTTATGTAAGGTTTAGTGTAGGTTTGTAAGGTTTTTGGTGTGTTTGTGTTGTGTGTGTGTTTTTCGGGACAGGTATTTGTTTTGTTGATTGTCGGGATTTAGGTTTGTCGGGCATGTGAAGTTTTGCGTTTTTGAACTTTAGGTTTCGTTCAGTTTTGTTGTGTCAGTTATTTCGTTGTTGGTGTTTTTGGCGTGTAGGTGTTATCAGGTAGACCCGGTGAGAGACAACAGTGAGCTTTTTTTAATGTAATAAAGAATGCATGTGGAGATTTTTAGTATATACAATTATAGTGACTCCACTTTTGATAGAAAAATATCTGATGTTTTTGATAAAGGTCTTTCTTTTGTCCCTAGTAGGGATACAGTAATAGATGTATTAATTAATGTAAAATTGTATAAAAGAAAGTTGAATTTACAGTTTTTCCTACCCCGATAGAGCATGAAATGTGCAAAAAAACTAGTTTGTTTAATCCACCACTACATTCTGTAGTTCAGACATTTGAAAAAAATGTGTGAATATGATATACGTAAACTTTTCACAAGTAAAGGCAATTGTTTGCACAAAAATAATAATTTGGATGTGAATGAGATGAAATTGTTGAATGATATCTGAAAAAACAAGGCAATCAGAATTATGAAACCTCATAAGGGGGGTGGGTTGGCCATTATGAATACTAACTTTTACATTGATAAAATGTTAGGTATGAATACTAACTTTTACATTGATAAAATGTTAGGTATACTATATACAGATGTTTATTGTGAGATGAGCTTGAATGAAAAAAACATGTTATATAGGAAAGTGGATGTGATGTTAGATGAACTTGTATTGAACAGGGAAATCAGTTTAGAAGATCATCAGTTTATGGAGGTAAAATGCCCTAAAATTTCAACTATTTTTGGTTTACCGAAGTTACATAAGGATTTAGCCAGTCCCCCCCCTTAGACCTGTTGTTGATGCAAAGGCATCAAAAAACTTATTTCGTCACGAAATTCATAGACACGCAGTTAACATCTGTATTAAATGATTGTGCATGGGTGCTGAAGGGTGCTGAAAGATTCATGGGACTTGCTCAGCAAACTCAATAAGAGCATGTATGATGCTGCCGTACTTTTTGTAACAGTTGACATTGGGGATATGTGTTCTGTAATTCCACATGACACTGGGGTTGAGTGGTTCTGTTTATTTCTTTGTCAGTATTCTAATCTTAGACATGACCATGTCAGGGCCATTAGAACCCTTATGGAGTTAGACACAAACATCATTGTCTTTGAAGAACAGTTATTTAAACAATGTGAAGGTGTTGCAATGGGGGCCATTTGTGCTCCTATATTTGCCAACATAGTTTTATTATTTTGGGAACTGGAATTCATTTTTAATAGTCAATATGCCCAATATTGGAGGTATTATGGAAGATACTTGGACAATATAATTATTTTATGGAATGGGAATGAGGAAGAATTACAGAATTTTCTGACTTTCATAAAACAAAGCACATATATTTTAGACTTTACCCATACAATAGGGAAGGATGAGATAAACTACTTTGATATTACTATTAGTAAAGACATAGCGAGAAAAGGTTTTAAAACAACAATTTTTAGAAAACCAACCTACTCTAACACCCTCCTACATTTTAACAGCTTTCACCCACTATATCAGAAAAAAATCCTTGGTAAAAGGGCAGGGTGTCCGTTTGGCTAAGATGGTATGTATCTGAGTGGGATGAATTTTTATATAAAGTACAAGTACTGAAGATAATGCTTATACAAAGGGGTTACCCTGAAGTATTTTAGGACTGGATTTTGCAAGAAATGGTTGACAAAAGAGAGAGGTGTGATTTTCTTTCCTCTGCTTGGAAAAGGAATTCCTTCACAAGTGGAAGTGTCTAAAGCAGGGACCAGCGGTTTTAAAAAAAAATCTGCTATTTTTATCTATAATAAGCAATTTACTGGTATCAGCCAGATAATTCAACATAATTGGAATTTATTCAGTACTTGTCAGGATCTTCTTGGAATTGTAGGAACGGCCCTAAAAATAGTCTATCAGAAAGTTATTACATTTATAAATATGTTGGAGAAAACCGGTAAGGGTAACACAGGGATAGGTGGAATGTCCAAGTGTGGTTTTGCCTTCAATGTAAATGTATAATAGAAGGTACTGAGATAAAAATCCCTAATTTTGGTAGGTATACTCACAAAAAGAAATATTGTTGTAGCATTAAGTCAGTAGTTTACCTTGCCCTTTGTGATCTATGTTCAAGTTTTTATATTGGGAAGACTGTCAATGCCTTTAGAAGTAGGTTATATCAACAGGTTTACGACATAAAAAAACAAGATCCAAAAAATGCCTTTGCTGCTCATGTCCTTAAAAATAAAGGCCATAGTTTTAAGTTTACTATACTAGAACAAGTGGCAATGGGAGACAGAGGTGGCCCATTGAATGATTTAGAATTTAGAATTGCTAGAATTAAGGTGGCAGATGATAACTAATGACATTGAACAACCAGGGCTTAATAGCACTATTTCTATAAGCTCTATTCTTAGGCTTAGGGCAGAAGGATACATGTAAATATATATGTATCTATAGACAAAATAATTTTAGACAGCTATTTTTATGCATATACATATATATATATATATATATATATATATATATATATATATATATATATATATATATATATATATATCCTAGGGTGTATATGCATGTTATGTTTATGTATGTATGTTTGGACCTTTTGCACATTTGTTAATATCTGTCATTTTATATTAATGTTTATTATAAGATTTATTTAATTTGTCTATGATGCTGGTTAACACCAGTTTTTGTTTTATACTTATTTAGGGATTATGCCCCTTCAGAGGCATATACCTTTTAGTTAGTTGGTAATTAACACTAGGGAATTGGTGTGTTTTAGTTGGGTCAGGGGTTGATTTTTGTACTTGTCTATTAATCTAATGAAGTTTTTTATTACAAAAGACGAAAGAGCTCAAAATACTACCTAGTGCATCCTGGTGTGCTTCATCCTATTTGTTTATCTCGTTTGGGACTTTGTTTGCACTGTTTAATCAAAGACCATGGTCTTGGCACCAGTCCTTTGTCATTTTTAGACCTGTTTGTAGGATGTCAGCGTAGTTTGGGTATTCAGTGATTACTCCTGGCTTAAAGTGGTCTTTGGAAATGGTGAGCCAGAGGCCCCTAACATTGGCTTTCATTTTGAAAGTATATACCAAACAGTAAGGGTCTCAACACTGATCCCTATGGAACACCACTAGTAACAGATTCCTTATCAGAGGTGGATTCTCCTATCAGTACAACATGTGTCCTGTCAGTAAGCCAGCTTGCCATCCATCTGATGATGTAGGGGGTTGTCTACCTCAGTAAGGTTATTTATAATCCCCAAGTGGGGGATTGTGTTGAAAGCTTTGGCCAGCTCTAGATGAGTGGTGTATACTGGTGTTTGGAGAGTTCCTATGCCATTATACATTAGGTCCATGATTCTTTCCATGGCCTTGCAGGTAAGACTGGTCAAGTTTATGGATCTGTAGTTGCCGTGGTCTGTTGATGGGCCCACTTGTGCAGAGGGATAATTGTTGCAGTCCCCCATTCCTCTGGGACAAAGTCCATCCTGAGGCTGTGGTTAAAGAGGGTTTCAAACAGCCCTGATAGATTCTGTTTTAAGCTATGTAAGAAGCATCCTAGAATGTTGTCAGGACCCATGGAGTCTGTTTTTGGCTTTAGCAAAAACAGTAATGACTTGTTCCTCTCATAATGACTGGTAGGGGAATGGTTGTGGGTATTTCTTTGGGTATGGAAGGAGGTGAGAACTTTGAACTGAATTGGTCGGCCAGCAGGTTTGCTGTAGTTTCCGGCTAGGTGTAAGTTGCCATTCATGATTAACTTAGCATATTGCTGAGCATTTCTCCTGAGGTTACAGACATAATTAAAAAAAAGCCTTATGGTTATTTATTTATATATTTATTTTACATTTGTTGACCGGGTTAGACTGGCTGGGCAGGTGCCCTTTTTCAGCAGTGACCCGAGGAGAAAAGCTCCATTAAGTACAAGTAAAAATAAAAATACAGCAGTCAAGTATTTAATATAACACAGCTTATTCTAACAAATGGCGTAAGCAATAAAAAAAAAAATAACTTCAAAAAGTCTATACAGTACAGTCACAACAGAAAAGTGAACTGTTTACAGTCTTTAAAATACAATTTGATTAAACGGGTCTATGTTAAATGTTTGAACATCCAAAATGTCGAACATTACATGGTCGAGACCAAATGTTCAATATTTAGATGTTCGAACATACAGAAAAAAAACACTAACAGTGTAGGCAGGGGGGCAAGCCCCCCTGCACCCCCAGCATGGGGGGATGCTCCCCCCACACCCGCCTACTTAAATATACCAACTCCGAGACCGCACTTCAGTGCAGAAAAATTCTCCCTATCTGCCCCCTATGGTGCCATTGAAAGTCTATCTTTGAGCACTCAAAATTTTGAACGTTTAGTCTCTACCATGTAACGTTCAAAATTTTGAGCATTCGAAGATTTGACAGGTACCTGATTAAAACAGTAGTTTAGAATAAAGGCTTTATATTGTAAGGAAAGAAGTAAGATGTGAAGATGAGTAGGTGTCATGGAGGGGTTAGGAATTTGTATAGAGAGGAGAGGGATAGGAAATGAGGCAGAGAGAAGAAGGGCTAGGAGGAGGGGGTCTAGATTTATATAGGGGATGGTGAATAGGAAAGTTAGAAATGTGAAGAGACTGGAATTTGAGAGTATAAAAACTAGTGGAATAACAGGGGGAGAAGGGATTTACAGTTGAATAGTACAATAGATCGAAGAGGGAGAAAGAGGATAATATGTATATATTTTGTGGTGGCTGAGTGCAGTGGCAGTACCAATGATTTTTGAGGTGGCCTTTTAATGCTGATTTGAATACTTTTGTGTTGGTAAGGGACCGTACTTCTTGAGGTAGTTTATTCCACGACATGGATGGGTGATAGCTATACAGTTTACATCCAGTTTTAGTTTCGAGTTTATAAATTTGGAGTAAGTTTTTGATTAGAGCTTCTAAGTTGTCTGTAGGAAGAGTAATAAGAAATAAGTGGAGCAAGTGTTCGGCAGAAATAAGGCAAGTAAAGGATAGATTGAATAATGGAGAATTGAGAGACTACAAGATGGTGAGGTAGTTCTAACCAGTCCATTTGTTTTAGTGAGATGCCGTGATGAGATTTTATAGTTTTGATTTGCTGCAAAACGTGCTATTTTATTGTAGGAGGTTTCGAGCTTGGTGAAAAGGGTAGAGTCAAGATTAGTAAGGATCTGGGAGCCATACATAAGACTGGGTAGGTGGTATGATTGAGAGAGTGTAATCCTGGCATCAGAGGAAAGGAATTTTTTTGATCTGTAGAGTAGTTTTAGTTTCTGATGGGACTTTTTTATACAGTTATTGATAAGTATGTCAAACTTCAGCTGGTCATCTATGGTGATTCCTAAGAGTTTGGTGCAGGATTCTACTTGTGTGGAGGTGTTAAGAGATGGTATGGAGAAAGTAGATTTGATATAGGATAGATTTTTAGGGAGAAACAGTAGCAGTTTTTTTTTTTTTTTTTTGGATTGAGTACGAGTTGATTGTGTGTAAGCCAGGATTCTATTTAGTTAAAGGCAGTTTTGGTGGCAGAATGGACTTAAGAGATGGAGCTGGCAATAGTAGTGATGGTCGAGTCATCAGCATAATGAACTAAGTCAAGGGGGAGGCAGAGTAGAGATTGTTAGTGAAAAATATTGAAGAGTAAAGGCCCTAAAATAGAGCCTTGGGGAACATCAATTCTGACAGGTAGAGGTGGTGAGAGTTCAGACTGTCATTTGTCAGATTGGGTTCGATTGGAGAGGTAGCTAGAGAACCATGAAACAGCTTCAGGTGAGAAATTTAGTTCTTGTAATTTAAGAAGAGAGGGTGAGAGACCTTGTGAAATGCTTTGGACATGTCCAGAAATAGGCAAGAAACTAGATTGTGGTTGTCCCTGGTAAGAGACTGTGTGGAGAAAGGATAGAAGTGCTGTGGTAGTGCTGTGTCTAGGTCTGAAGCCGTGTTGAGTAGGAGTTAGGTTATGCCTAGTAAGATGTTGCATGACCTGTTTGTGAACACACTTTTCAAGGACTTTAGAAAGAGAGGACAGGATAGCAATTGGACAGAAATTTGAGATATCAGAGGAGTTGCCACCTTTATGTATAGGAAGGGTATGAAACTGCTTCCATATGGCTGGGACTTCTTCTGCGATAGAGCGATTAATTAGAATTTATACTGGTAGGGCAAGAGACTCTGATGCAAGTTGGAGAAAGTTAGGAGGAATTTTATCTGCAGATGGGGAGAAGGGTTTTAAGTTGGATAGCTGTGTCTTGATAAAGGAAGTTGGCACTGGTTTGAGGGAGATGAGGTTGAAGGAGGATTAGTGACAGGAGGGTTTGAAGTAGATGGTGTATTAGACTTTAATAGCTTGGATATGGAGTCAATAAAGTATGAGTTAAATAGGGAGCCAATTTCTAGAGAGGTTTTATCTGGGGATGGGTTAGAGGGAGAGGGATTGCCTGGGTGGAGTATCTGGTTAATTGAGTGCCAGAATTTTTTTGAGTTATGTTTTAGTCCGGTATGAGGGTTATAGTAAAATTCCTTTTTGACTTTGTTTATATATTTGTTTAAGTTCCTTGCTTCTCTGTATTTTTGCAGATCTTAGGAAGTTTAGTTTGGGAACATATTTTCCAAAGCTTGTCTCTGATGTCCTTCAAGAATGCAACTGCAGTCCTGACATATGGGTTGTCCTGCCTCAGGCAGCCCTTCGGTCGGCCGGATACCAAAGTCTGGGTCCGGCGTCGGCTGATGTCGCCTCTTCCTCGACGTCAGAGCGGCTGGGGTATAAAAGCATCAGCCGACGCCATCTTGTTCAGTCTTTCTTGCCGCGCGGTGCCCGAAGCAGAAGCAGTTCGCAAGTGCCGGTCGGCCAGCTCCTGTGTTTTCAGATCCGAAGTCATCAAAAAGCTAAGTACCCCGTTGGGGAACCTTTTCTTGCCTCAGCCGATGTCAGATAAAACTGCAAAAGTTAATAATTGCTTGTCTTGTGGTAAACAAATACCTCATAAGGACTTCCATTCTTACTGCCTTCCCTGCCTCGGCCCAGACCACGACGTCTCGGCCTGTGCTGCCTGTGCTTGCTTCAATAAGCGCACACTTAGGCGCCGGGCAGAATTTGCTGAAGACTTTTTTGGGGAAAATTACTCCTATATCATGCCGTCGGAACTACCGACGGCACATATTTCCAAAAAACGGAAGGACCGGGACCGACATTCGCGGCCTGCGACTTCCACCAACACCACGCTAAAGCCTACCACGAGTGCATCGGTCTCTTCGGAGGCGGTAATTCAACCGCTCCAGACCGACGACACCGCTTTACCGCACACTTCGGTCCCGGAGGCTACCCCGGTGCCAGTTGTTGATTTTCCTCCTGAAACTGAAGCCCAAGATTTGCCTGACACCATACCGGTGGACAAAGTTACTCCAGCACGTGGGGCAGCTAGGCCTCCTGTGTCTATGTCCATCAAGGCCTACACACGTGCTAAGGCTGCCAGCCAGGCTAAGTCTCACCCTCCTAAATCTTTTTCACAGGGTCCCACTTCTGATAAACAGATCATGACTTTAGCTGCAGATCTAATTTCTTTAATCAGGGGCTCTCAGGCCCATCCAGACAGAGGTTCTCAGCCGCCTTCAGACAAAAGGCCTAGGGTTGAGCAGGCAGATACCCTTTCCTCAGATGAAGCCTGTGGTGAGTCAGGCCATTCAGATTCACAGGAAGAATCCTTCCCAGCCTACGAGGATTCTGATGCTGATGAATCCATTCCCTCTGCCTCTCCTCCTGAGGATATTTCTTTCGGGGAAATTCTCCACTCCATGAGAGAGCATTTTCAGTGGCAGGGCCAGGATTTCTCCGACTCCAGGAAAAGGCTTCGGACTTTCCTTAAGTTACCCCAGCACAGGCCTTTAGCTATACCCCCAGTGTTAGATGTATTGGATGATGTGTTCTCAGACTCCAGTACTTCTCCTGATTCTCTCCCTCCTGCTCCTGTCAAGCCAGACAGATATTACAGGGTTCCTGAAACTCATAAACCTCTCTTTAAGGCCCACTCTGTTGATCTAGAAGCTATTTCTCAGGGGCCCAAAGGAGTGGCCACTTCCACAGCTAAAAATCCTTTGCCCGCAGACAGGGAATCTAGGTCCTTGGAGAGGTGGGGTAAAAAAGTTTATACCTCATCCACCCTTGCCATGAGGGCACTTAACTGTCTTTTTCATATGTTTCAGTATCAGGATTTCTTGATGGATGATTTGCAGAAAAAGTTAGCCTCTCCTGAGCCTTTAGATCGAAAGGCCTTGTAGGATTTGGTTCATAATACTCAGCAGGTTAGCAATCATTTTCTTCAGTGTGGTTATGATGCATTGGAAGCTTCATGTAGGGCAGCTATGGCAGGGGCCGTCATACGTAGACATGCTTGGTTGAAAAAACAGACATTGCCAGATCATGTTAAAGTAAAGCTTCTAGATGCACCTCTGGAAAAAGACAAACTATTTGGTGCTAATGCACAGGGTGTGTTGAAATCAATTGGGGAAAAGGCTAAATCAGTACAAACAGTCAAGATTTCCTCCAGGTTCAGCCACCAAGGTTCAGTAGGTATTGGCCTTCGAAGCATTGGTCCTTTCCAGACGCTGACAAGTTTCAAAGGGGAAAAACAGGCGTGCTCGAGGTAGAGGGCAATACCGAGGCTCCTACAGGGGCTGCCAATGGCAACCAACTAATCAGAGAAGTGGCGCAGGGACTTCTACTGCTCCACAGGGACAATCACAATGACTTGACTTTGACACCGCCGACCAAGGCTCAAAGAGAAGCACCTTTATGCGGAAAATTATCTTTATTTTCAAAAAATTGGCACGTTTTTACAAAGGACAAATGGATTTTGGACATAATAGACAAAGGTTACAGGTTCCACTTCCATACCTTACCAACAAGACAAGGCATGCCAAACCTGCCACTAAATCAAAGGGCTGAGGCACTCATACAAGTTTCAAAGCTGCTACAAATCAAAGCAATAGAAAAGGTTCCTCCTCAGGAACAAGGCCAGGGATTCTACTCAAGACTGTTCCTTGTTCCAAGAAAAGAAAAGCAATGGAGGCCTATACTGGACTTGTTCGCTCTAAACACTTTTCTCATTGTGCCAAAATTCAAAATGCTGACGTTACAGCAACTTCTTCCCATGCTGTGCAAGGTGTCTTGGCTGGTTACTCTGGACCTCAAGGAGGCATACCTGCATGTCCCAATCAGACACAGCTGCAGAAGATGCCTCAGATTTCTTGCAGGGTCAGAGCATTATCAATTCTCAGCATTGCCTTTTGTCTTATCTACTGCACCCAGAGTATTCACGAAATGCCTGGCATCAGTAATTGCACATTGCAGACTTCAGGGGATACAAATATACCCTTACCTGGATGACTGCCTTATACAAGTGGACAGCAAGCAAGCCTTGATAAGAAACTTGGACTATGTCATTCACTTATTACAGGCTTTGGGATACACAGTCAACATTCAAAAATCAAGACTACTGCCATCCCAACAAATAATTTTTCTAGGAGCCAAACTGGACACAAACTCATAAATGGCTTTCCTCTCAGAAGAAAAACAAGAACAATTACCAGATTACTTCAAAAGCCTAGCAAAGCGCACCCACATGACTGCAAGGAAAATCCTGCAGGCCCTGGGTTTCATGGCATCTTGCATTCTTCTGATTCCACTGGCAAGACTACATATGAGAAAACTACAATGGTACCTAAAAAGTTTATGGTCTCAACACAGCCACAACTTAGAAGCAATTATTCCATGTCTACAAAAGGAATTTTTGTGGTGGGCACAAGCAAGCCAGCTAAACAAAGGCATGTCTTTCAACAAACCTCAAGCAAGCCAAACCATTACAACAGACGCCTCAGATCATGGATGGGGGGCGCACATGGAGGGCAGATGCATTCAAGGGCAATGGGCCCCCCGAGAATTGCATCTGCACATCAATCAAAAAGAGATGTTGGCAGTGATTCATGCAATCGAGGCCTTCGGAAAATTTCTTCAGCAAGGTCATCTGCTAATAAAGACGAGACAACACCACTGTTATGTGGTACATAAACAAACAGGGAGGCACCCATTCTTACCCCCTCTGCAGACTAACAATGACTCTTTGGGAAAAGTCCCTGAAACTGAACGTACAGTTGCAATCCCAGTTTGTCCCAGGCAAGGACAATGTTCTGGTGGACAGTCTAAGCAGAAACATTATGGACCCGCACGAATGGATGTTGCATCCAGACATTTTTTCACAAATAACTCATGCATGGGGAAGGCCGGACATAGATCTCTTTGCCTCACACCTCAATCATCATCTGAAGAAGTTCTGCTCAAGGACACACCATCCTCAAGCCTGGAGAATGGATGCTCTCTCCTTCAGCTGGAATTCTCTAACAATCTATGCATTTCCACCTCTACCATTAATGACCAAGGTGTTACTGAAGATCAAAGCAGAACAACCGAAAGGCATTTTGATAGCTCCAGACTGGCCAAGACAGCACTGGTATCCATTACTAAGGAGCATAACTCGCACCAAGTCATGGCTCCTGCCTCAATGGCCTCTGCTTATAACTCAGCACAATTACAGGACTGTTCATCCCAACCTGCAAACATTGCAACTGACAGCTTGGAGGGTTCCATGACTTCTCCCCATATCTCTCTCTCTCCAAAACAGTTCAAGAGATCTTACTGGAAGCACGCAGGCCTTCCACCAGAAAAACTTATTCAGCCAAATGGAAGAGATTCAACATCTGGAATGCCAACAAGGGTCAGGATGCATCAGTAATGAGCATCCCACAGATACTAGAATACTTGGCAGAAATGCTTCACAATGGCCTTTCATATTCTTCCATAAAAATACACGCTTCAGCAATTTCAGCAAAATACAACTGTGATCCACCTGTGTTTTCACATCCTTTGCTAAGACGGTTTCTAAGAGGGATAAAGAATATTAAACCTCCAAGAAAACCACCAGTGCCTGCATGGGACCTCAACTTCGTCTTGGAAAAATTAACTCTTCCTCCTTTTGAGCCAGCAGCATCTTCAGAATTGCAATTTCTCTCCTGGAAAACAGTTTTCCTGTTGGCAATAACTTTAGCAAGAAGAGTCTCAGAGATACAAGCCCTCATGGCAGTACCTCCATTTCTCATTTTCCATCAGGACAGAGTCTCTTTAAGAACCAGTCCTTCATTCATGCCAAAAGTGATATCCAGGGTTTTTCTAAATCAAGCAATTCACCTGCCTACTTTCTTTCCAAATCCTCAAAGGAGAAAAGCTTCTGCACACTTTGGACATACACAGGCAATTGTGCTACTACTTGGACAGAACAAAGGCCAACAGAAAGTCTGACCAACTATTTGTAGCTTACGCTGCTGGAGTACAAGGAAAGGCAATTTCCAAACAAACAATTTCAAAATGGATTGGAAACTGCATCAGATTTTGCTACTCTTTCCATGGAAAAGGTGTGCCAGCCAATATCAGGTCACACTCCACCAGAGCTACAGCCACCTCCACAGCCTTTCTAAAAGGGGTGGCTACAAAGGACATTCTAGAAGCTGCTACATGGAGCTCCGTGCATACATTTTCCAAACATTACAACCTGCCTTTATATTCCAGATCCCGAGCAGGCTTTGCTTCTGCAGTCCTGCAGGGCATTTTAGCTACACCATCCTTATCTTAGATCCTACCACCCCCAGCTTGGCTATGGTATTCAACCCATATGTCAGGACTGCAGTTGCATTCTTGAAGGACATAGTACAGTTTTATACCTACCATAAATGTAGATGTCCGATAGATATGCAACTGCAGTCAGGTTTTCCCTCCCTCCTACCCCTCTGTAATTCTCTTTTTTAGTGTCCACTCCCCCTTTTTTCAAATTAACTGGGGATATCTGTTATGGTGTATCTGTTTATTACTGTTGTGCATGTCTGGAATTTTTTATCCATTCACTAAATTTAGCCTTCCTTGGAGGGCACCTGACATCTGGGGCAAGAAACACCGAGGAAGATGGCGTCGGCTGATGCTTTTATACCCCAGCCGCTCTGATGTCGGGGAAGAGGCGACATCAGCCGACGCCGGACCCAGACTTTGGAATCCGGCCGACCGAAGGGCTGCCTGAGGCAGGACAACCCATATGTCAGGACTGCAGTTGCATATCTATCGGACATCTACATTTATGGTAGGTACAAAACTGTACTTTTTTCATAAGGTTGAGAGTAGTTTTGGACAGCAAGGGTGAGAGACTAGATTTGATGTGTATAGTATGAATGGGAGCCAGAGAGTCTAGTATGTTGAGAAAGATAGAGTTGAAGTGAAGGACAGCTTCTTCTAAGGGAAGTATTTTAGAATGTCCCAGTTAATTTTAGAGAGGAGGGTGTTAGGTGTGTCAGGGTTAAAGTTTGAGAGTTTACAGCAGGTGATGTATCCGAGTGTCTTAGACAATTGGGGGGGGGGAGAACCTGGTAACCTTTACTGGAGAGTGGTCACTTAAACAGTCTGGTAAGGTTTGAGGGTTGTGGTATTTCAAAGGTTGGGATACTAGTATCCAGTCTATTAGGGTATGAGAATTATTAGAATAGGTTGGGTGGGTGATAAGCTGAGAAAATCCATATAAATTAATGTTTAATTTTTGAGCTGTTATTAGTGATAGATAACCAGTTGATATTCACGTCCCCATTGTAAAAGTTATGAGTGAAGTAGGAGAGAATATTTTCTAATATGGGGATGTTATCACCTGGGGGTATATAAATTGCAGCAGTGGTGATGGAGGAGTGGTCATTAATTTTGAGATTTCCTATGATCTTTTCTGCAAGTACAAAGGATGGGGTAGGTTTAGGTAGCAATGTCAATGTGAGATGGTTCTTATAAAGTATTGCTATGCCTTCTTTTTTGTTAGGGCAGTCTAGCCGTAATATGTTATATCCTGGGGGAAGGATGTCATTATCTGGTGTATGTGGTTTTAACCAGGTTTTGGTTAAGGAGACAGTATCAGGGTTATGATCAGTTATCCAGGCATGGAATTCACAGACTTTAAGTATACTGTGAGTATTGATAGAGTAGAAGGAAATGTGTTTGTTAGGTGGGGAAGAAGTGGATGAAGTGGGGGAGGAGATAGGTCCAGGGTTAGGATGTATGTCACCAGATAGGAGGGTCGGTAGTAGATGGAAGAACTTTCTAAATGTTATTTCATAGTGGCAAAGTTTTGACTTGCTTTAGGAAGTTGAAGGATAAGTAGGACTCATTTTTATTTTGGGGAGTGGAGTGTTAAGAGGAAGGATGGAAGAAAAAAATGATAATAGAGAAATGAGCAGTATGAGAGATTGAAAAAGGGTTTGTGGGAGTTACTAAGATAAGGGATAGTACATAGGGTGGGATATTACTAGGAGAGGAGAAGGAGAGTAAGTGGGGGTAGGATGAGAGCAGATAAAGTAAGTGAAGACAGTCTGTAAGAGTAGGATGGGGTAGTGTAATTTTAGAAGGTAAGTTATGAGAGAGCAGGGTAGTGTGGGCTAAATGAAAGGCAGTTAAGAGTAAAGGTTGTCGAACGAAATGTAGGCAAAGGATATTAGATGTGGACTACAAGGTATTAGTATAGGAACTGAAAGTTAATGTTAGTATAATTAAAGTTAATAAATTGAGCTAAAGAAAAAATGGTTTAATGTGTGAGAAAAAATAACTGCACACACAAAGTGCAATAAAACTGGTAAATGGTAAAATATTAAACATGGAGTATAGTAATTTAAAGAATACAGTGTTGAAACCAAAAGTGCATTAAATACATAATTCCAGCTTATTTGCTCCTCCAGTTACATGTTGCACAAGAGACAACAAAAGTGATACATCACCAGTTAATGAAGACTCTCCCAAACATAAAAAATGTTTCTCTGTCTTTAAAGTTGTCTCATGAAGACCATCTTATTTCATAAAGGTGATCAATTACCTCCACAAAACAATCATTTATAACACCTGCCGCAACAGCAGCCAGATTCAGAAGTCTCTTTACAGAATCCAGTCTAGTTTATAAGCCCATTGTCACTGGCTAAAAAAAACACTCAAAATAATATCAATTATTATTTTTATTAAAAACATATACTGTACTAACCTCTCTTTCAAGTGTGATAGTACATTTTCAACTGAGTGTGGAAAGTGACAAACCTATATAATCGCCTAAAAATTATATATAACCACCCCAAGACTAAAAAAAAAAAAAATAAAAAAAAAAATAAAAGGACTAAAAAGAAAACCTACACTATTTTCTTGAGTGCATTATCAAGGTAACAAGATCAAATGAATAAATGCATCGAATGAATGGATATGTTTTAAACAACCCAACATTTAAGCTTTTCATTCAATAAAATGAAAATTAAGGTCACAACAGATTGCAGTGTAATTAACACCTCATGAAGCTAAATGTGGTCATTTTCACCTCTGCTGGCACCTGTTGTTTAATCCACGCTGTCCAGGATCAAAAATGCTTAACATATTAGCAAGGATGATGGATAGAAGCTTAACAGGATGTATATGCAAGTTGATCTCCTTTTACTACATACTGTGTCAAGGGGCTAGCATATGTAACTATTTTATAAAGTTTTAGTCAACCTTTTACTTCATGTGATAAAACTTGCACTGAATTTTGAGTGGAGACTGAAATGTGAAACAGACTTGGACAAGTATGAAAAATAATTACAGCGACAAAATCTGAGGAACCACAAATATCCACTAGCCAGGTAGCAAGTTCATAGGTAGGTACTAGGCTATTGGCTCAAGGGCCTAAGTAAGCCTAGCCAACAAAGTTCCCTGGCTTATGCCACCCAAAGTTATTTTCCTGTGCCCCTGTTGAGCAGAGCCACAGAAGTGATCCCTGGGGTGTATTTCCTATTTCCTATCCACTCATCAAGATTTTTCTTTAAGAGTGCTAATGAGGAACTTTGCTTGACATAGATGGGTATGCAAACAGAATCTGACATGGGGAAACACATTTGTTGGAATGACTATCTAATCCAACTGCAAGAAAGCAAAGCCTGGTACATGTAGATTAGGTTACGCTTATATAACAAGATAGTATGAAGCACAGATGCGCACCCCCTAGATTATAGGTGCAATCAGTGCTATGCACAGCCTCAGTTCCGTTTAGGCACTGTACCAATGCCTCTGCATATGGACCTGGAACCCCACACACATTGTGGTATGTGTGATACCCATACTTTCCTATGTTTAAAAGTGGAACATCTCAAAAGCGGATATTGCTGTGCCTAAACAGTGTCAAAAGTTCTCAACTGCATGTACAGCACACCTATCTTACCTTTCCTGTAATCCACCATGGGTCTGTAGTTTTTACTTGGGTATTTTACCAGTTAGTACTCCTTCCTTAACTCTGTGAATATCTATATGTAGAGACGTCTGACTCAAATTTGTGAATGTTGCATTGGGGCATGTTTAAGAGTTAATGCAGGAAACAATAGTATTGCTTTATATCAAGGAAAGACTATGCAATTGATACGGCTGTTCTGCAATTGAAGCCAGATATTATCACTACTTAGGAATAATTCTTATGTGCAATGTACTTACCCATGCAAGACATGCATGGCAAGGTGATTTCAAACCATGTAACCTGTCTTTGCTCCTGTATATACATATGTCCATATCGAACACTGTGGTGCAGCATTATGTTTTGTGGCACATAATTTACCAGTATGCATCTGTGCCCACAGTTCTACCACACTGCTCCTCTAGTGATCTGACTATGTAGCCATGCTGCCTTAAGAACTGAGAAAACAAAGCTCTTGCATGGTGTGTCGGTGTGAGATCATTACTTTCCTATTCAGAGAGATGCTACTTGGCCAGCATGATGGCCCTTTAAAGGACAGAGATCAACAGGTACCACTTGTGTGGAAGGGTGGTACTGGCATTCTTTAAAAAAAGATACAAGGATATCAGAGCTTCAAAACGGAATGTAGATATAAATTCACATGTGCAGTGAAGCTCAGTGTGGGCTAGTACTGTAATAAGGTACTTGATACACTTGTAACAAGCTGCTTGTTACTGTTACAGAAGTAAAGAAGCTTCCCATCTTTTTGTACCTTATCACGCCTCCTCTTACTGCACTTATTTCTTAAACTCATTTTAATATTACATTGTACTTGTCTGTCTAAATTATTACTAAACTCAAAAACACCCCAGTTAGTTCTTTTCCTTGTAGCCACCATATATAAATAGTTACTGTACATTATTTCTCTAAGTAATTAGACAATTTCTTAATTTCTCTCTTTTTGTGTTAAAATTTTATGCCCATGTAAGAAATATTGAAAAATCCTGTAAATAAGCACATGTATAGAGAAGTTTATACCCTGCAGTTATAAATGTACATAATGTGTAACTTACAAGTGAAGCATTTTCCTCCGGCCTGTGCTGAAAATGGCTTTTGCTCAGTCGGACTTTTCACGGTCAACAGACAATTTTTTGATCCTCTATTCTTGGATGACCTTTCTTTTTTGGGGGAAGGGGGATTGACAGGGTGTTAGCTCATCTGCTTTGCTGAGTGGTTACAACTAGACTAAGTATAGTACTGTTCAGTCAGTTAAATTGCCTTACTGATGAGCACTTCCACATCTACAATAAAAAAATAAGTACAAGTATGTATTCACATCTTGCTACCCTAATCAGTTATAATTATTGCAACAGGTGCCCTTTTATTACCAAAGTAATTACATAATCTTAGTAATAAGAGTTACGGAATTCCAGCAGACTTTTCAGAGTGGGCCGAATGGCTGGTTTGTGGAACCTCCAAACAGAAAACGCCAGGGTGAAGTTCAGTTCTCCCACCAGTGGGATTCCAATGCCCCACACAATAATCATAAATGCAGCAAGTGGTAACAATGATTGTTACATTCTTAATTTATCAGGACATGTTTTTACAGATAAAGAACTTTCAGTGCTTGAATGTGTGGACTTAAATTTGTCCCTATTGTTGTACCGAGGTTACAAGATGTTAAATGGGATATTTTTAGATTGGTTAGAAAATTACAATTGAAATGTTTGTTTGGGTCCATACATGATAATGAGTATAATGTATGTTTAACTGACACTAGTCTGGACTCTAGTTTTGGAAGTGATAGTTTTTTTTTCTAGTGTCTCAGATTAAGTTTATAATGTATACAGTTTACTAGATACCTATAATATTAAGGTACAAAACAAGTATGCTCCTGTTTTTAATGATGTGGATATCAACTATTTTTATAAAATGGTTGGATTTTTTTGTTGAATGTGAGTTGAAAGATTTAAAAAAAAAAAACGTGATAAGTTTTCAATCTAACATGAAATGAATGGACAGCATTGTTAACCATGTCTAAATATGATCATTTGGTTTTCAAACCCTCGGACAAGGGGAACAAATTGGGTATTATGCATGTGTCACAATATTTAAAAATGTTATGAACATTTAAATGATGACAAAACTTATGGTAAGGTAGACATATCGGAGTATTTTTTGGCAATGGAAGAATATAAACAGTTACTTAATAAAGGTGAAAGATTAGGATATCTTACTAGTGACGATTTAAAGAAAAAGTTTAACATAAAAACATGTACTATTGCTTTATTTTATTCTTAACGCAAGGTACACAAAAATCTTTGGGAACCCCCTGGGCATCCAATTGTTTCAGGAAGAAACTATTTTACATATAATTTAGGATGTTTGCTTCATTTTTTATTGTTCTCCAAAGTCATTCTATTGCCAGCATACATCAAGGATGTTTTTGATTTTTTAGAAAAACTTAAGTCTATATAATGGACAGGGTATATGTATTGGGTCACTCTTGATGTTAAGAGTTTATATACTAACATTAATCATTGCCTTGGCCTGGAGACCATTAGATTCGGAATTGGTTTGTTTTTGTTTGATCAGAAATTTTTTTTTAGTTTAATAATGAAGTATTCCATCAAAAATGTGGTACAGCTATGGGGGCAGCTTTTGCCCCCTTCATATGCCAACTTAACAATGGGGTTATTCGAGTTAGAATATATTTATAAGAATGTTTTTCATGAACATGTGAAATGCTATTATAAGTTTATAGATGATTTAATGTTTTATGTGAATATGGTGAACAACATTTAAAAGGATTTTTGGATGAGTTACAAGTTAATAGGTTTAATTTACAGTTTGATGGAATTCAAATAGGTATTGAAGTTTCTTTTTTAGATGTAGATTTGAATTTAAGTGAAGGTGGAAGACTCACTACTAAGGTACATAGGAAATTTCAAAAATAAAATATACATTATGTAATTCTTCTAGTTGTCACCCAAAACATACAATTGAGGCATTACCATAAGGGGGATATATACGTCTCTTTGGATTATGTAGTGATGAACATGACTTTTACAGTGAAGTTGCTAATACCTATAGAATGTTTGAGAAAAGAGTTTATAAAGAGTACACATTACAGAAGGGATGGTCAAGATTTAATAGTGCGTATAGGGAAAAACAGGTCATTAGATATAGGTTAGGCAATGGTGAGTATATTAACAAACAAGAGGACCCAAATATGTATTTCATTACCACATATAGTGGGTTTAGCAAGAAATTAATTGACATTGTTCAACAGTGGCAATTTTATATTCTTTGAAGGCTGGATGCATTGGGATGCCCAAGACATTAGTATGTTCATATAGAGTTGGCCGAAGTATAAAACATTTTTTGGTTAAAACTAAATTAGTCCAAGTGAGAGTCTAGTTAGAACTATGGGTAATGGGGTTACTTTAGGATGTGGAAAATATAAGGCATACAAATTTATTGTACCTTGCTTTGAGTATATTAATGGAAAAAAAATGAAGTTAAAGGGGAATTTAGATGTGACACTGAGGGCATAGTTTATGCCCTGAGATGTCCATGTGGTAAAATGTCTATAGGAGAGTCTAAAAGGGCTTTTAAAGTAAGGGTATTAGAACATATTTGTGATATTGACAACAAAAAAGAACAAAGTTCAGTGGCACAACCTTTTTTAAAAGCACATGGGGGTTCTGTTAGGGGTTTATAAGCCACGATTTTTGAGAAAGTGAATCAAATTTATCTTGGAAGTTAGTGAAAAAATAAACTTTGTTTTAAAGCAGCTATTTGTATATTGAAATTTGGCACTTTGGTTCTTAAGGGAATGAATGTTGAATTTAATTGGCAAGTGTTACTTTAAAGAATAAGGGTTTTTAATTTCTTCACTGGTTAATTGTTTAATTGTATATAAGATATGTGTTTTAGCTGTTGAAGTATGTACTCCTAGAGGGCATTTCTGCCGAGACATGAGAGAATAAAATTTTTTACTTTGGAGGTCCTGGCTTTCTGATTTTTTGGTTTACTCGAGTCCAGTGTGTGGTTTTTGCCCTTTTATTACCATCCTTGATATCAGTGATTTCTAAATGTATATGCTTGTCTTGAATCATGTTCAGAAACCCAAACCTTCCAATGCTTTCCACAAACACACCCTCCTAACAATGTCATTAAACTTTTGCATACACAACAAGACTGCCTACACTTTAATCCCCGGCACCTGAATCCCCTCCTTTCTTCACTCTTAAAGTTTCTCACTTAATTACTCTCCTCTCTTGTCTGTTGTGAATAACTGTTGCAGTTCCTTCCCATCAGCTATTCAACTCTGTCTGTTATATTCCGACTGGAAAAATGTATCCCCAGATAAGTCCACAAAAAATGCAACACACACAAATGTCCAGGAATCATAAACCAGGCAGGTAAACAGATAACGTATTTTCCCAATCATACAGTTACAAGCTGAATCAAATATTATTCCACAGTTAAAAGAAAACTGCTTTATTGTAATTGGTAAGCGCTTTCATGGGAATACCTCCCACTTCATCAGACCATAAAAACAAAATGCGAACACTCCCTTGTATATAAAAAAAACAACTGCTTAACAATCATCAATTAAGAACCAATCAATCACGCTTTTTAAAGATACATTGTACTCTCTCTCATTCATGATAAATTACAGGAAGTCAGTGCAAACTCATGATGTAATGTTACTCTGAAGGTCATTCTTACTATCAAAATTAAGATTATACTTTTTAACATTAAAATTTTATATTTGCACTTATGATGGCTAATTTAAAACAACTAAAAACATTTATTTGCAATAAACACATAAATATGAGTACATAAAATATGTAGGACTTTCATATATGCAATACTGTAACAATAAATAATCTTATTTACAATAAACAAATATGAATACAACAATTTCCTATACGATGTGTATAATCTGCTTCATCATTTTTGTAAAGACCTATTCTTTAATATAGGCTTGAGTGGAATTCTATCGCCAAGTCCCTTACCTCTATTACCCCTTAACCTGACTATCCACCTCACTTCTGACGTCTCTGTTTATATCGCCTCCTCTCTCACTTTCTCTGATCACTTCAATGACCATGAAGTGGTCCATGAAATGACCATGAAACAGAAGGTGTGTGTTGGACCCTCCATCAATAAATGTTTGGCCAACGCATTAGTCTTTTCAAGCTGTATTCAAGCAAGCTGTATTACCCAACACATAGTATACCTTGCAGTATGCACTATATGCTCAAGTTACTATATAGGAAAACCTAATAGAGAGTTTAGACCGAGAATAAGGGAACATTTACTGTGCATAAAGAATCTTGAAAAGACTAATGCATTGGCCAAACCTGTATTGATGGAGGGTCCAACACACACCTTCCATTTCGTAGTCATTGAAGTGATCAGAGAAAGTGAGAGAGGAGGTGATATAATTAATAAAACAGACGTCAGAAGTGAGGTGGATATTCATGTTAAGGGGTAATACAGGTAAGGGACTTAATGATAGAATTCCACTCAAGCTTATATTAAAGAATAGGTCTTTACGAAAATGATGGAGTAGATTATACACATTGTATAGGAAATTGTATTCCTATTTGTATTTATTGTAAATAAATGATGTTAAGTTGTCTATCTCGCCTTCATTCTTGCTGGATGGGTTCGGAGCCGACCTCGGCTCCGACTCGGCCACTCTAAAAGCTCGAGAGTTGGTTCCACCGGCTCGAGGCTCCCCTTATATCCCACAATGCTAGGCGTAAGTTACCTCAGATCTCGTTTGCCGCTACAGCGATCGAGGTGTTGGTTTTTCTACCGGCTTGTTGTTAAGTGTATTTCTGTAAAATTAGAATACTTAAACCCCTATTTTTTTTTTAAGTTTAACTACTTTTCCCTTAGTTTAGTGGATTTCTACCCCTGTTTTTCGGAAAATCCCGTTTTTTTCCCACAAGAACTTTAAAGTTCTCTCTCGGGCCTTCTGGCCTTTCCCCATTCCCTAGTGGTGTGTGTGTGTTGCTCTTATTAAAACTTTTAGTTAATTGTTTTATTTTTGAGTTTAAAATAAGATTAGTGTAATCAGTGTGTCTGACTGAGTGTGTGTGGTTACACTTTCTTGTCTAGGATGTCTAAAGACACAAAGGTCTCAGGCTTCAAGAAGTGTGATGCGTGCTGTCAGAAAATGTCTGACAGACGGTCACACTTCTTGTGTCTACTGCCTGGGGCCTTTGCACCTGCAGGACTCCTGTGCTGTATGCCACGGCTTCAGCCCCAGGGTCCTGCAGGAAAGAAAGAATAAGTTGATCCTACGGGGTCTACTTAAGCCTGAGGATTCCCTTTCTGTCTCTGGGAAGCCCTCCAAGGCTTCTAGGTCCTCGGCTCCAGCTACTGAGCCGAGACCTAAAGCTACAAAACCTATGTCTGCATCGGCTTCAGCTGGAGCCGATGAGTCTACAGCTTCTGTGGTTCCCTCGGCTCCGGCTGGAGCCGATGTAGTAGAAATTCCCTTGTCGGCTCCGACCAGACCTTCGGAGCCGACATCTAGAAGAGATCTAGGTCACCATCCCTTGGCTCCGTTCATTCGGCTCCAGCATCTCCTCTGCTGTCTGAGCAGGCCATAAATCTCACTCCTCTAGGTCATCGAGGCTGTCGGACCATGACCTTCAGAGGGTAGTGAGTCGACTTCTTAAGTCCGAGGCACTGGCCCAAATGCTTCAGAGCCCGACTGCCCCTGTCCATCAATATGTTCCTCCTCCGACTCCGTTGAGCTCGGGCAGGCGTTCGGAACCGAGACTGTGGTAGCGTCGGAGCCGATACAGATGTCTTCGGCTCCGTCGTCGGCTCAGATTTCTTCTTTCGAAGAATCTCGGCGCCGAACTTCCCTCGTCGGCTCCGAGGGGGTGAGTGGCATCGGACCCTTGTCCGACCCGCTCTTCCTCTCGGAGCTTGGCTGGTGAGTTCGGCTCCGACATCGACCTCGGAGCCATCACTGTCGGTGCCGAGGAGGTTCTCAGCTTCTCGGGCGGGGACCTCTGGCTTTGCCTGACAGGGGTGCGTTCGAGGTCATGCGGAGTGTGTTAGAGCCTGGCTCTACTCCACAGTCGGCTCCGTCCGCCCCTCCCTCTACGGTGCCTCAGGTCAAGTCAACTCACTCCCTCATCCCGGACCGCAGAGAGCCAGCTCCTCAGGAACCCCCTGTGGGGATTTCATCCTCTTCCGAGGCCTCTCCTGATTTGGCAGAAGAGCCCCTCGGAAGAGGAAGTGTAGAGGAAACACATTGACTCACCTGAGTCCATCACATCTGACACAGATTTAGATGATTCCGAGGGTTCCCCCTGTTCCCCTTCTGAAGATGTCTCTTTTGCAGACATTCTCGAAATTCTCAAACAGAGGGGAAATTGGCCAGCCCTCAACCCTTCGGAGGATGAATCTGTGTACCTTGAGGCGTTGGCTCTCGTCCTTCCACCTCCTGGGTGTCTCCCCCCTTTGACCCCCTCATGCAGGTGGTAGCTAAAAGGCATGGGCGGCTCCTGATTCAGTGGACCCCACTCCCAGGAGACCCTCAAAATTCATACTTGGCACCAGCAGACAAACAGTTCTTGACAAAAGGAGTCTCTGTGGATGCTATGGTGGTAGCTGCTGCCACTAAGAAGGAACTAGCTGATCCTTCAGTACCTGTCCATCCACCTAACAAGGAATCTAGGTCCATGGACAGGTGCGGAAGCGGATGTTCTCGTCAGCGACATTTGCTATGCGTTAAGCTGATCTACCTGTGCCATTTTACTCGTCTTCAAAGGGACTTGATTAAAGAAGCGAGTGACATGTTGAAGGACCCTACAGCTGTGGGTTTTCAAGATAAGATGAACACTCAGCTGGCTACCCTTAACTCCATAGCCAACTCCTCCATCGCCTCCTTTCTTATGCGGCTGATGGGCGAGTAGAGCCGCAGGGACAGGTGTGGCCTTACGTAGGCATGCCTGGATGCGGCTATGCAATTTTGCGGACCCCTTCAAGGCGTCTTTCACTAATTCCCGTTTGATGGATCATCTCTCTTTGGTCCTCAAGTGAAAGAAACCTTGACTAGGTGCGAGACTGATGGCAAGACTCTTTCTGCCGTCGAGTCCGTTTTCTACTCCTTCTAGGCCTTACCCCAAAGGCCAGAAAAGTGGGAAAATGTGGTTCCGTAAACAATCTCAAGGGACTTAGCCTGGCGCACAAAGTCGTTTCCCGCCAGAGGCAGAGGGGAATAACAATGGTAGGCGTCGCCTCGAGGCAGGGGCTCCAGAACCAGGGCAATCGAGAAGCCTTCTCTGATAAGCCCTTTCAGCATCCCTGAGGTGTTGCCCGACTGCCCACCTTCGGAGGCAGTCGGGGGAAGATTGTCACTGTACCCAGAAGCCTGGCTATCCCTGACTCAAGACAAATGGGTACAGTCCGTCATTTCCGAAGGCTATAATATCCCCTTTCTTCGCATTCCGAACCAAAAACAATCCCTTCCAGATGTTCCACCCGCTCAAAGGGATCTAGTGGTTTTGGAAATTTCAAAACTGCTTGCAAAAAGAGCAATTCAACCAGTTCCAGCAGACCAGCAAGGATCCGGAATCTACTCAAGGTTCTTTTTAGTTCCAAAGAAAACGGGACTGGAGACCAATTTTGGATCTCAGTATCTTGAACAGATCAGTCAAGAAAACAAGATTTCGGATGGTCACGCTGTGCAGTCCATCCTTCCCCTATTGGGAAAAGGAAACTGGATGTGCTCTATAGACCTTCAGGATGCGTACTATCACATAAAAATGAACAGACGCTCCAGAAGATTCCTCCGCTTCAGGCTGGGAACCAGTCATTTTCAATTCAGGGCCCTGCCCTTTGGTCTCACCACTGCCCCCCCGGGTGTTTACCAAATGCATGGCAGTGGTAGCTTCTCACCTGAGACGACAAGGATTCCAGGTGTTTCCATATTTGGACGACTGGCTCCTCACAGCTCCCACCAAGCATCTCCTTCTGATGGCCATGGATTACACCTTTCGCATTTGTCAAAAGTTAGGCATTTCAATAAATTGCGAAAAGTCTGTTTTGTCGCCTTGTCGTACTATTACCTTCATAGGCGCAATTCTAGACACAGTAGACATGTCTGCGAGAGTAACGGATCAGAGAATAACAGACATACACAAACTGGTTTCACTCCTTTTCAACAACAACAGAATCAAAGCCAGGTTAGTGCTGAAAGTGTTGGGAATTATGGCGGCCATACCTCTGCTTCCATTAGCCAGATTCCACATGCGAATCCTTCAATGGATGCTCTTTACACAATGGTCATACCAGCAACTTCCAATGTCCCACACCATTATGATCACGCAGGCGTGCAAAAATCATCTCATGTGGTGGATGTCTTCCCCTCAGCTCTTGTTGGGAAGACCCTTTGTTCCACCCCCTCCAGTTGCTACTCTGACAACGGACGCCTCCCTGATCGGGTGGGGGGGGGGCATTATCAGGGCAGGGCGGTCCAGGGCACATGGCAACCAAACGAATGCCACTTGCACATAAATGTTCTGGAGATGAGAGCAGTGCTTTTAGCGTTGCAAGCCCTTCAAGACTCTCTTCCCTTGGGAACGATTGCAATCCAGACAGACAATATGTCTGTAGTGTGGTACATCAACAAACAAGGCGGAACCAGGTCCTACCCCCTGTGTCGAGAAGCACTCAGATTGTGGCAATGGGCGATTTCTTCTCAGCGGTTTCTGATAGCAACGCACATCCCCGGGAAGTCCAATCAAATCGCGGACAAGTTGAGCAGAGCTATCCTCATGCCTCACGAGTGGTCTCTGAAAGACTCTGTTGTGAGAGAAATTTTCCTCAAGTGGGGTCAGCCTTGCTGCGATCTTTTTGCTACTCCCCAAAACAGCAAGTGCGGAGATTATTTCACTCTATTCCCTTTACCAGGTCAACCCAGCAGAGACGCTCTAGTCCAAGTTTGGCCCCGGGGACTTCTGTATGCATTTCCTCCCTTCCCACTAATCTCTCAAGTGATACAGAAAGCTATCGCTCAGAAGGCCTCATTGATCCTCATTGCTCCTTACTGGCCTCAACAGGTGTGGTTCCCCTTTCTACATCAATTTCTATTGGAGCGACCGTGGCACCTGGACCTAGTTCCAGATCTTTTGATCCATCAGTCGGGTCAGTTACATCACTCCCTTCCCTCTCTGAACCTCACTGCTTGGTTCCTCCAGTTCCAACCTTAGCCAGACTTCCTCAATTATCTCACTCCGTTCGAGATATTTTGATAGCTTCCCATAAATCTTCCACTCGGAAGATTTATTTGAGTAAGTGGAAACGCTTCACATATTGGGCTCAAGGAAGGGACATAGATCCTTTCACTGCTTCCATCCAAATAGTCCTTGATTTTCTAGCTGAACTCTTCCATGCAGGTTCATCTCCCTCTACTCTTAAAGTTCAATTGGCAGCTATTTCTAGCTTTCATGTGGGTATTTCTGAGTCTGCCTTAATGTCCCACAAGCTTTGCAAAGCCTTTTTGAAAGGAGTTTTTCTTCTCAGACCTCCTATAAGAAATCCTCCTTCTCCTTGGGACCTAAATTTAGTTCTTACTTCTTTGATTCTTCCCCCTTTCGAACCTGCAGCCTCCTGTTCTTTAAAATTGCTATCATGGAAGACTCTCTTTCTGGTAGCTATTACTTCAGCTAGAAGAGTTTCAGAACTTCAAGCACTCAGCTGTCGACCTCCTTATCTATTGTTTCATAAGGACAGGGTATCCTTACGAACTAACCCGTCCTTTTTGCCTAAGGTAGTCTCGACGTCAAATCTAAATCAAAGCATTGACCTCCCTGTCTTTTTTCCAGAATATTCCAATAGGTCTGAACAAAAATTACACTGGCTAGATGTTCATCGTCAGTTGAGGTACTATTTGGATAGAACAAAACAATTCGGAAAATCTGACCAGCTGTTTGTCTCCTATGCAGAAGGCAGAAAGGGACTTTCAGTTTCAAAGGTATCTTTATCTAGATGGCTAACATCTCTGATTTCCCTTGTATATGAAATTAGACACCAAAAGCTGCCTAATAAACCTAAGGCCCATTCCACCAGAGCTTTGGCTACTTCTTTAGCCTTCCAAGACAGACTGCCTATTGACACCATTTGTGCAGCGGCTACTTGGGCTACTCCTCACACTTTCATTTCTCATTATAAGTTGGATTTAGCTTCTAGGCATAGAGCTAACTTCGGTTCCACTGTTCTCAGGAGTCTGTTCCGTTAGGCCACCGGGACAAGGTGCTAGGGCGGTCCCATCCAGCAAGAATGAAGGCGAGATAGACAACTTAACATATAGAAGTTATGTTCTTACCATAACGTTCCATGTTAGTTGTCTTCTTCTGCGCCTTCTTCTCCCACCCTCCTGCCCCCTGGCCTGGACAGACCTAGAGGAGTTGTGATTGTGACCTCTCTTTCTACCACCTCTTTTATTAGGCATATGCTGTTGTGCATATTTCCTGGATGAGGATATAGGTCACCCTTCTTTCTCCCTGGTTAGAGGTGGACTTTGTTTATAGTTATTCTCATACTATTATAAGCTGGGTTTAGCTTACAAAAGAGATCTGAGGTAACTTACGCCTAGCATTGTGGGATATAAGGGGAGCCTCGAGCCGGTGGAACCAACTCTCGAGCTTTTAGAGTGGCAGTCGGGCGAGGTCGGCTCCGAACCCATCCAGCAAGAAGAAGGCGAGAAGAAGACAACTAACATGGAACGTTATGGTAAGAACATAACTTCTATTTCTTGGTTATAAGTTAGTTATTGAAAGTGCATAATCCAATGTTATAAGGGTAAAAGAGTAGAACCTCAGTTTTGATGAGTGTGAGACCTCTAGAGGTATATTATTAGTCTACACTGACATCTTATAATTCATTTACAAGATTAATTGTTGCAGTATTGCATATATGAAAGTGCTATATATTTTATGTACTCGTATTCATTTATGTGTTTATTGCAAAAAAGTATTTTTTTTATATATATAAGAAAGTGTTCGTATTTTGTTTTTATGGTCTGAAGTGGGAGGTACTCCCATGAAAGCGCTTACCAATGGCAATAAAGCCATTTTCTTTTAACTGTGGAATAATATTTGACTTGGCTTGTAAACGTATTATTGGGAAAAGACTTTATCTGTTTACTGGCCTGGTTTATGATCCCTGGACATTTGTGTCTGTTACTTTGTTAGAAAAATGCAGATGCAGTTTTAAAATGAATGCAGTCCTGCATAATCTGCAACATTTAATTAGCTTTTGTTTATCAGAGCAACCCATTCGGTTCCAGCACGTTAATTTTCTAAGATGACATTGAAGACATACAAGCATGTGCTGTCTTTCCATTAAGACATCACAGCAAAACCTGAAACGTCCACCAAAGCAGACCTTTCTGAAACAAGAGATTCGAAACGCAGCTAATTCTGCATTGAACTTTGGTAGATGTAGTACGACACAACTGACAAGATTCTGAAAAACGCATCAATGAACAAAAAATGCTTGAAAAGACACATGGGTGAAAACCAGCATTGTATGCATCTTTTGGGAGGGGATGCAAAACTCCAAACATAAGTACCCTGAAGTTACTAATGCCAGAAATATTGTAAATATCAGCTACACAGCAACACAGTGACCCCCAAGTGACTTTTCTCCAGACAAAAGTAATAAGATAATCTCCTCAGTTCTTCAGACAATATAGATACTGTACATTGAACCAAGCAAGATATCCAACTTTGTCCCTGTAACTTTTATTATATAATGACTGGCCATTGGCATTCAAAAACTAGCATGCTGATTGGTTAGCCCAACCAACGTGCTCATTGTAAATCTGAGCACATACCAATGGAAAAAGGTCTGGTCGCCCGGACTTTTTTCCATTGGTATATACTGTAACTTTTAATTTTTAAACAAAAATAAATAAATAAAATAAAAAATCTAGACTTTGGATATACAAGAGAGACAGGACAGGGAAAATACTAGGAAAATCAGGAACGTAAGTCAAAACTAAAGACACATACTTGATTTCCCTTGTATTTCCTCCATTCTGCCTCTCTCCTACCCCTATATTGTCAAACTTTTATTTAAAAAAACAAAAGGAGCAACTGAGACTGACCTTCCTTTCTTCATTGGTTCCTTTCCAAAGCACTGATGTACTGGGTAAGCCTGGGAATGCAAGTTCCATACGCATGCTCAGTACATAAAAAAAAACAGGATATGTAGCGGAAGCAGAACACCATGGTGCTGTTATACAAAAACATTATTTAAGAAAAGTAATTTTTTTCTTAAATAATGTCTTTGTATAATAGCAAGTACTGACTCTATGGTGTGGTATATTAAGATTTACCCATGGCTGGCTTTATTTAATCACTCTGGCTTAGCTCTCATGATTAAACCACACCATCTGTGGGCAAATCTTAATATACAATGGCAACATCATCTGCTATTGTTATAATACCTTCCTCTCCAAAATAAATTGGACTTTTCTGACCAATCTCCATCTAGACAAAGCAGTAGACACATTCAACATAACTTTCTCAAATATTCGTAACTCACTGGCTCCCTTATGTACCATACATGTCAAATCTAACATAAGCCCCTGGTTAACTAATGCTATCCGCTCCTTGATAAAAATAAGAGATAATTTTTACCCAGGTAGTCCACATTCTAAGCTCCCCATTCACTTACAGAAATATAAAGAACTCAGGAACCTTGCAAAAAACATATAAATAAAAAAAGATTTCTATAATAACCCACCAACATTACAAAGATTAAATCCCATGAACTTCTGTCACTCAGTAAACCAAATACTTCAACAGGTAACCCCGTATCTCATAATCCCTGTACAACAAATACACCCCAAGAGACTATCACTATCTTCAATTCCTACTTTACTGAATCCATTGGTAAGATAAGTCCTGCCCCCTTGAATTTTGACATGAAATATCCACCAGATCTGCCCTCCAGACCCCTTCTAACATATTTTTCATTAAACCAATACCCACCAGCTATATGAAATCTCTTCTTCATAAACTAAAGCCCTGTTCTGCATCTGCTGATAATCTGCCTTCCTACTTCCTTAAGACAGTAGCAGACTCTCTAGCTCTCCAAGTCTCTATTCTGATAAACTGGTCAGTCTCTGAACCTAAAGTCCCCTCTATCTGGAAAGAATAGTATACCCTACCTATACACAAAGGAGGTCACTCCATTGACATCACAAATTTCAGACCCTTGGCCATCCTGTATCCACTCTCAAAAAGATAAAAAAATGAAATGCATGCATAAGCAAGTCATTGAACATCTATTACAAGAAAATGTGCTCACCGCCACACAACATGGCTTTCGCCCAAAACATAGCACCATTACTGCCCTTCTTTTCTTTGTTAATGCTATTTCTCATACTAGGGACAACAACAATAAATTAGTGTCATGCTTATTTCTAGATCTATCTAAAGGATTTGATAGTCTCCACTCCTCTCTTCTGGACAAACTTGCTAACTTTACATTCTCCACCATTGCCTGGTTTTCTAGTTAACTTATTACTACTTAATACTTAATACCTTACTTCAATCAGTAAAATGTGTCTCTGCTGTCTCTCCTCCTCCTCCCTATCAAAATGGGTGTCCCCTACTCTTCAGTATTTTTACTAATCAACTTTATACCTCCTGCCCTCAGTCAACCCTCATCCAATATGCTGATGACTCTACAGTCATCTCCATTGCAGATACTCCCACTGACTTGCATTTTATTACCCAGAAATCCTTCAACTCTGAGTACTGACTCTCTTAAAAACAGCTAAATCTAAAATCCTAAAAATAAAAAAAACCTCTTAATTTTTCTTCCCAAAAACAAATGTACACAACCTTAAATCCACTTTTGCTATCCATTTTCTAAATTAAAAAAACCCAATAATAGTTGAAACCAACACAAAACTTTTCGGGGTCATAACAGATGACCAACTGCAATTTGATTTACGTTAACAATTGCATAAAAAAACACACAAAAAATGGCCTCTTATATAAAAAAGCTCCTATCAAGCACAGCTAAATCTCCATCTCTCAATCCTATCTCCTACCAAGCTTTACTATACAGTGCTGAGATCCTCTGTAATCTTCAAACCTCTCACCTTGTATAATACAGCATACTTGTTAGAGCACATTTTATATTTATTGTTTTGAACATTTTTCCAGGCAGCCGCGGTGGTGCAGTGGTTAGCATTGCTTCGTCGCAGCAAGATGTTCTCCGGTTCAATCCTCGGCTCGGGTGCCTTCTGTGCGGAGTCTGCATGTCCTCCCTGTGGTCGCGTGGGTTTCCTGCGGGTGTTCCGGTTTCCTCCCACATCCTAAAGACTTGCTGTAGGTGGATTGGATACTCTAAATTTGACCCTGTGTGTGTGTGTGTGTGTGTGTGTGTGTGTGTGTGTGTGTGTGTGTGTGTGCCCCTTCTGTGGAAGGTTGGGTGCCGGGCTGGCAACTCGACACTGTAAAACTCCACTGCCAATCATGAGCGAGCAGGAGATCCGCTGTGGCAACCCCTAACCGGGAAAAGCCGAAAGAAGAAGTTTTGAACATTTTTCCAGTAAGCAATGAAACAAAATGCATGAACCAATAATGACAAAACTGCCCAATTCATAACATTTCCATAATAAAAGTCTTCTCGAACGTCTACAATCCAACAGTATCAGTAAATATGCAGAATCTCTGCAAAAGTAAGTCATCTAAATAATTCCACATTAGACATCTGTAACTAATGAAGTTGTTGCTAGCAAACTACTTTATATTTCATTGTTTCATCTACAAATAAAGTGCCTATTGCCCTTGAGGAATAAATTGCCTATGTTACATTAAAAACATAAGTTAGTAATATTGCAAGAGGGAATGGATGGCAAACTGAAAACAGGTTCATAGCTACTAGGTATCTCTGCCAAAGAGGACATTCTCAGGTCTGCAGCATCCACCCCCTTTAAAAGTACAACACAGTACATTATCAGCGATCCATCTACATACTGTGGGAGTAGAACCTGCAGCCTTCTGCATCAAAAGCAAGTATTTTATCTGGTGTGCTACTAACACAAAAAGACTTTGCTAAAGCAGCACTAAACGTATCACCCCCTGAAGAACTATGCAGCACAAGAAATCTGGAAAAGTCAAAATTTATTGGCGGGGGGGCCCAAAACCAGGGACACATTTTTAAATATTGATTGTATAATCTTAGAAAGGTTGCTAGAATAAAATGTTTCGTGTTACTGTGTGTTTTCTGAAAGATAAGAAGACTGAAGCTTAAAAGGCTATCATTATTTAATGAATTCATTTCTCACTACTTTGCTGAAAAAACACAAATTTTTAAGAGGAACAGACCTAGGGTTACCACCTGTCCCACTTTGCGAGGGACAGTCCCTCTTTGGGCAGTTGCGTCCTGAAAAAAAATTGTAAAAATGGCAAATGTCCTGAGATATTAGGGCAAAGATATTTCCTATGTTTTATGTAATAGTTGCATAAAACAGTTATTCTGTATCTGAAACACCTAAATGTTAGAAACAGAATAAGCAACTAAAATGCTACAAGAATAAGCTTTTATTTAGGTAAAAAAGTGAAATTCTGTCCCTTGTACTGGCCATGGGTATGTTTTGACCTGCAAAATCTGATGTTTGCACCACAATTGTCCCACTTTGGGCATTTGAAAAGGTGGCAACCCTAAACAGACCGAAGAGCCAAATGTTTCAAATATTGAACACAAGTAGTGGTGTGTGTAGGGAATTTAGGCTCTTGCTCCTTGTACCTAGGGTACAGGGTATGAGCCTGAGTAACAGTAACCACTAGGGAATTTTATGCACATACACATCTTTGGCCCAGCAGCAGATAAAATACACAGTAAAACGCAGCTTGCTTGAACAGACTTTCGCAGCAAATAAAATAAGTTCTCAGACTTACAGGGACAGCAGATAAGAGACACACACACACACACACACACACCTATTCTAATTAGACATTAGATAAACAGTTCTTTTAAATCTTTTAAACAGAGCAGTCAGCCGAAAGGGTAAAAGCTATGCCACTAAGCAACATTATGGGTCAGTTAGTTCTTTTTTCTTAACTGGATGCTGGGATAAGTGGCCAGACTCTGCAAATTTTTCCCCCCCCC
>NC_056747.1:163596299-163620923 GCF_019279795.1 Protopterus annectens | reverse complement strand
CCCTACAAAGGGTAGGGCAATCCTGGTTCTGGCTTAACTGCCAGTTTCAGTATGACCGCTTATTGTTTTTAGCTTTCCTATGCATTTCAAGCATGTTTCTGCATAGAGAAAAATAACCCTGGAAAGTTGTTTTTTCCAAGAGGGAAAAAGCTAGGAGGCTGAAACTCTGCAGGTGTGTAGGGTACTATCCACCCTACAAAGGGGTAGGGCAATCCTGGTTCTGGCTTAACTGCCAGTTTCAGTATGACCGCTTATTGTTTTTAGCTTTCCTATGCATTTTAAGCATGTTTCTGCATAGAGAAAATAACCCTGGAAAGTTGTTTTTCTCCAAGAGGGAAAAAGCTAGGAGGCTGAAACTCTGCAGGTGTGTAGGGTACTATCCACCCTACAAAGGGGTAGGGCAATCCTGGTTCTGGCTTAACTGCCAGTTTCAGTATGACCGCTTATTGTTTTTAGCTTCTCCTATGCATTTCAAGCATGTTTCTGCATAGAGAAAAAATAACCCTGGAAAGTTGTTTTTCTCCAAGAGGGAAAAAGCTAGGAGGCTGAAACTCTGCAGGTGTGTAGGGTACTATCCACCCTACAAAGGGGTAGGGCAATCCTGGTTCTGGCTTAACTGCCAGTTTCAGTATGACCGCTTATTGTTTTTAGCTTTCCTATGCATTTCAAGCATGTGTCTGCATAGAGAAAAAAAACCCTGGAAAGTTGTTCTCCTCCAAGAGGGAAAAAGCTAGGAGGCTGAAACTCTGCAGGTGTGTAGGGTACTATCCACCCTACAAAGGGGTAGGGCAATCCTGGTTCTGGCTTAACTGCCAGTTTCAGTATGACCGCTTATTGTTTTTAGCTTCCCTATGCATTTCAAGCATGTTTCTGCATAGAGAAAAAATAACCCTGGAAAGTTGTTTTTCTCCAAGAGGGAAAAAGCTAGGAGGCTGAAACTCTGCAGGTGTGTAGGGTACTATCCACCCTACAAAGGGTAGGGCAATCCTGGTTCTGGCTTAACTGCCAGTTTCAGTATGACCGCTTATTGTTTTTAGCTTTCCTATGCATTTCAAGCATGTTTCTGCATAGAGAAAAATAACCCTGGAAAGTTGTTTTTCTCCAAGAGGGAAAAAGCTAGGAGGCTGAAACTCTGCAGGTGTGTAGGGTACTATCCACCCTACAAAGGGTAGGGCAATCCTGGTTCTGGCTTAACTGCCAGTTTCAGTATGACCGCTTATTGTTTTTAGCTTTCCCTATGCATTTCAAGCATGTTTCTGCATAGAGAAAAAATAACCCTGGAAAGTTGTTTTCTCCAAGAGGGAAAAAGCTAGGAGGCTGAAACTCTGCAGGTGTGTAGGGTACTATCCACCCTACAAAGGGTAGGGCAATCCTGGTTCTGGCTTAACTGCCAGTTTCAGTATGACCGCTTATTGTTTTTAGCTTTCCCATGCATTTCAAGCATGTTTCTGCATAGAGAAAAATAACCCTGGAAAGTTGTTTTTCTCCAAGAGGGAAAAAGCTAGGAGGCTGAAACTCTGCAGGTGTGTAGGGTACTATCCACCCTACAAAGGGGTAGGGCAATCCTGGTTCTGGCTTAACTGCCAGTTTCAGTATGACCGCTTATTGTTTTCAGCTTTCCTATGCATTTCAAGCATGTTTCTGCATAGAGAAAAATAACCCTGGAAAGTTGTTTTTCTCCAAGAGGGAAAAAGCTAGGAGGCTGAAACTCTGCAGGTGTGTAGGGTACTATCCACCCTACAAAGGGGTAGGGCAATCCTGGTTCTGGCTTAACTGCCAGTTTCAGTATGACCGCTTATTGTTTTTAGCTTTCCCTATGCATTTCAAGCATGTTTCTGCATAGAGAAAAAAATACCCGTGGAAAGTTGTTTTTCTCCAAGAGGGAAAAAGCTAGGAGGCTGAAACTCTGCAGGTGTGTAGGGTACTATCCACCCTACAAAGGGGTAGGGCAATCCTGGTTCTGGCTTAACTGCCAGTTTCAGTATGACCGTTTATTGTTTTTAGCTTTCCCTATGCATTTCAAGCATGTTTCTGCATAGAGAAAAAATAACCCTGGAAAGTTGTTTTTCCAAGAGGGAAAAAGCTAGGAGGCTGAAACTCTGCAGGTGTGTAGGGTACTATCCACCCTACAAAGGGGTAGGGCAATCCTGGTTCTGGCTTAACTGCCAGTTTCAGTATGACCGCTTATTGTTTTTAGCTTTTCCTACGCATTTCAAGCATGTTTCTGCATAGAGAAAAAAAACCCTGGAAAGTTGTTTTCTCCAAGAGGGAAAAAGCTAGGAGGCTGAAACTCTGCAGGTGTGTAGGGTACTATCCACCCTACAAAGGGGTAGGGCAATCCTGGTTCTGGCTTAACTGCCAGTTTCAGTATGACCGCTTATTGTTTTTAGCTTTCCCTATGCATTTCAAGCATGTTTCTGCATAGAGAAAAATAACCCTGGAAAGTTGTTTTTCTCCAAGAGGGAAAAAGCTAGGAGGCTGAAACTCTGCAGGTGTGTAGGGTACTATCCACCCTACAAAGGGGTAGGGCAATCCTGGTTCTGGCTTAACTGCCAGTTTCAGTATGACCGTTTATTGTTTTTAGCTTTCCCTATGCATTTCAAGCATGTTTCTGCATAGAGAAAAATAACCCTGGAAAGTTGTTTTTCTCCAAGAGGGAAAAAGCTAGGAGGCTGAAACTCTGCAGGTGTGTAGGGTACTATCCACCCTACAAAGGGGTAGGGCAATCCTGGTTCTGGCTTAACTGCCAGTTTCAGTATGACCGTTTATTGTTTTTAGCTTTCCTATGCATTTCAAGCATGTTTCTGCATAGAGAAAAATAACCCTGGAAAGTTGTTTTTCTCCAAGAGGGAAAAAGCTAGGAGGCTGAAACTCTGCAGGTGTGTAGGGTACTATCCACCCTACAAAGGGGTAGGGCAATCCTGGTTCTGGCTTAACTGCCAGTTTCAGTATGACCGCTTATTGTTTTTAGCCTTTCCTATGCATTTCAAGCATGTTTCTGCATAGAGAAAAAATAACCCTGGAAAGTTGTTTTTCTCCAAGAGGGAAAAAGCTAGGAGGCTGAAACTCTGCAGGTGTGTAGGGTACTATCCACCCTACAAAGGGGTAGGGCAATCCTGGTTCTGGCTTAACTGCCAGTTTCAGTATGACCGCTTATTGTTTTTAGCTTTCCTATGCATTTCAAGCATGTTTCTGCATAGAGAAAAAATAACCCTGGAAAGTTGTTTTTTTCCAAGAGGGAAAAAGCTAGGAGGCTGAAACTCTGCAGGTGTGTAGGGTACTATCCACCCTACAAAGGGGTAGGGCAATCCTGGTTCTGGCTTAACTGCCAGTTTCAGTATGACCGTTTATTGTTTTTAGCTTTCCCTATGCATTTCAAGCATGTTTCTGCATAGAGAAAAATAACCCTGGAAAGTTGTTTTTCTCCAAGAGGGAAAAAGCTAGGAGGCTGAAACTCTGCAGGTGTGTAGGGTACTATCCACCCTACAAAGGGGTAGGGCAATCCTGGTTCTGGCTTAACTGCCAGTTTCAGTATGACCGTTTATTGTTTTTAGCTTTCCCTATGCATTTCAAGCATGTTTCTGCATAGAGAAAAATAACCCTGGAAAGTTGTTTTTCTCCAAGAGGGAAAAAGCTAGGAGGCTGAAACTCTGCAGGTGTGTAGGGTACTATCCACCCTACAAAGGGGTAGGGCAATCCTGGTTCTGGCTTAACTGCCAGTTTCAGTATGACCGCTTATTGTTTTTAGCTTTCCTATGCATTTCAAGCATGTTTCTGCATAGAGAAAAATAACCCTGGAAAGTTGTTTTTCTCCAAGAGGGAAAAAGCTAGGAGGCTGAAACTCTGCAGGTGTGTAGGGTACTATCCACCCTACAAAGGGGTAGGGCAATCCTGGTTCTGGCTTAACTGCCAGTTTCAGTATGACCGCTTATTGTTTTTAGCTTTCCTATGCATTTCAAGCATGTTTTTGCATAGAGAAAAATAACCCTGGAAAGTTGTTTTTCTCCAAGAGGGAAAAAGCTAGGAGGCTGAAACTCTGCAGGTGTGTAGGGTACTATCCACCCTACAAAGGGGTAGGGCAATCCTGGTTCTGGCTTAACTGCCAGTTTCAGTATGACCGCTTATTGTTTTTAGCTTCCCTATGCATTTCAAGCATGTTTCTGCATAGAGAAAAAATAACCCTGGAAAGTTGTTTTTCTCCAAGAGGGAAAAAGCTAGGAGGCTGAAACTCTGCAGGTGTGTAGGGTACTATCCACCCTACAAAGGGGTAGGGCAATCCTGGTTCTGGCTTAACTGCCAGTTTCAGTATGACCGTTTATTGTTTTTAGCTTTCCCTATGCATTTCAAGCATGTTTCTGCATAGAGAAAAAATAACCCTGGAAAGTTTTTTTCTCCAAGAGGGAAAAAGCTAGGAGGCTGAAACTCTGCAGGTGTGTAGGGTACTATCCACCCTACAAAGGGGTAGGGCAATCCTGGTTCTGGCTTAACTGCCAGTTTCAGTATGACCGTTTATTGTTTTTAGCTTGCGCTATGCATTTCAAGCATGTTTCTGCATAGAGAAAAATAACCCTGGAAAGTTGTTTTTCTCCAAGAGGGAAAAAGCTAGGAGGCTGAAACTCTGCAGGTGTGTAGGGTACTATCCACCCTACAAAGGGGTAGGGCAATCCTGGTTCTGGCTTAACTGCCAGTTTCAGTATGACCGCTTATTGTTTTTAGCTTTCCTATGCATTTCAAGCATGTTTCTGCATAGAGAAAAATAACCCTGGAAAGTTGTTTTTCTCCAAGAGGGAAAAAGCTAGGAGGCTGAAACTCTGCAGGTGTGTAGGGTACTATCCACCCTACAAAGGGGTAGGGCAATCCTGGTTCTGGCTTAACTGCCAGTTTCAGTATGACCGCTTATTGTTTTTAGCTTTCCTATGCATTTCAACCGTGTTTCTGCATAGAGAAAAATAACCCTGGAAAGTTGTTTTTCTCCAAGAGGGAAAAAGCTAGGAGGCTGAAACTCTGCAGGTGTGTAGGGTACTATCCACCCTACAAAGGGGTAGGGCAATCCTGGTTCTGGCTTAACTGCCAGTTTCAGTATGACCGCTTATTGTTTTTAGCTTTCCTATGCATTTCAAGCATGTTTCTGCATAGAGAAAAATAACCCTGGAAAGTTGTTTTTCTCCAAGAGGGAAAAAGCTAGGAGGCTGAAACTCTGCAGGTGTGTAGGGTACTATCCACCCTACAAAGGGGTAGGGCAATCCTGGTTCTGGCTTAACTGCCAGTTTCAGTATGACCGCTTATTGTTTTTAGCTTTCCCTATGCATTTCAAGCATGTTTCTGCATAGAGAAAAAATAACCCTGGAAAGTTGTTTTTCCAAGAGGGAAAAAGCTAGGAGGCTGAAACTCTGCAGGTGTGTAGGGTACTATCCACCCTACAAAGGGGTAGGGCAATCCTGGTTCTGGCTTAACTGCCAGTTTCAGTATGACCGCTTATTGTTTTTAGCTTTCCCTATGCATTTCAAGCATGTTTCTGCATAGAGAAAAATAACCCTGGAAAGTTGTTTTTCTCCAAGAGGGAAAAAGCTAGGAGGCTGAAACTCTGCAGGTGTGTAGGGTACTATCCACCCTACAAAGGGGTAGGGCAATCCTGGTTCTGGCTTAACTGCCAGTTTCAGTATGACCGTTTATTGTTTTTAGCTTTCCCTATGCATTTCAAGCATGTTTCTGCATAGAGAAAAATAACCCTGGAAAGTTGTTTTTCTCCAAGAGGGAAAAAGCTAGGAGGCTGAAACTCTGCAGGTGTGTAGGGTACTATCCACCCTACAAAGGGGTAGGGCAATCCTGGTTCTGGCTTAACTGCCAGTTTCAGTATGACCGTTTATTGTTTTTAGCTTTCCTATGCATTTCAAGCATGTTTCTGCATAGAGAAAAAATAACCCTGGAAAGTTGTTTTCTCCAAGAGGGAAAAAGCTAGGAGGCTGAAACTCTGCAGGTGTGTAGGGTACTATCCACCCTACAAAGGGGTAGGGCAATCCTGGTTCTGGCTTAACTGCCAGTTTCAGTATGACCGCTTATTGTTTTTAGCTTTCCTTTGCATTTCAAGCATGTTTCTGCATAGAGAAAAAATAACCCTGGAAAGTTGTTTTTCTCCAAGAGGGAAAAAGCTAGGAGGCTGAAACTCTGCAGGTGTGTAGGGTACTATCCACCCTACAAAGGGGTAGGGCAATCCTGGTTCTGGCTTAACTGCCAGTTTCAGTATGACCGCTTATTGTTTTTAGCTTTCCCTATGCATTTCAAGCATGTTTCTGCATAGAGAAAAATAACCCTGGAAAGTTGTTTTTCTCCAAGAGGGAAAAAGCTAGGAGGCTGAAACTCTGCAGGTGTGTAGGGTACTATCCACCCTACAAAGGGGTAGGGCAATCCTGGTTCTGGCTTAACTGCCAGTTTCAGTATGACCGCTTATTGTTTTTAGCTTCCCTATGCATTTCAAGCATGTTTCTGCATAGAGAAAAAATAACCCTGGAAAGTTGTTTTTCTCCAAGAGGGAAAAAGCTAGGAGGCTGAAACTCTGCAGGTGTGTAGGGTACTATCCACCCTACAAAGGGGTAGGGCAATCCTGGTTCTGGCTTAACTGCCAGTTTCAGTATGACCGCTTATTGTTTTTAGCTTTCCCTATGCATTTCAAGCATGTTTCTGCATAGAGAAAAATAACCCTGGAAAGTTGTTTTTCTCCAAGAGGGAAAAAGCTAGGAGGCTGAAACTCTGCAGGTGTGTAGGGTACTATCCACCCTACAAAGGGGTAGGGCAATCCTGGTTCTGGCTTAACTGCCAGTTTCAGTATGACCGTTTATTGTTTTTAGCTTTCCCTATGCATTTCAAGCATGTTTCTGCATAGAGAAAAATAACCCTGGAAAGTTGTTTTTCTCCAAGAGGGAAAAAGCTAGGAGGCTGAAACTCTGCAGGTGTGTAGGGTACTATCCACCCTACAAAGGGGTAGGGCAATCCTGGTTCTGGCTTAACTGCCAGTTTCAGTATGACCGTTTATTGTTTTTAGCTTTCACTACGCATTTCAAGCATGTTTCTGCATAGAGAAAAAATAACCCTGGAAAGTTGTTTTCTCCAAGAGGGAAAAAGCTAGGAGGCTGAAACTCTGCAGGTGTGTAGGGTACTATCCACCCTACAAAGGGGTAGGGCAATCCTGGTTCTGGCTTAACTGCCAGTTTCAGTATGACCGCTTATTGTTTTTAGCTTTCCCTATGCATTTCAAGCATGTTTCTGCATAGAGAAAAATAACCCTGGAAAGTTGTTTTTCTCCAAGAGGGAAAAAGCTAGGAGGCTGAAACTCTGCAGGTGTGTAGGGTACTATCCACCCTACAAAGGGGTAGGGCAATCCTGGTTCTGGCTTAACTGCCAGTTTCAGTATGACCGCTTATTGTTTTTAGCTTTCCTATGCATTTCAAGCATGTTTCTGCATAGAGGAAAAATAACCCTGGAAAGTTGTTTTTCTCCAAGAGGGAAAAAGCTAGGAGGCTGAAACTCTGCAGGTGTGTAGGGTACTATCCACCCTACAAAGGGGTAGGGCAATCCTGGTTCTGGCTTAACTGCCAGTTTCAGTATGACCGCTTATTGTTTTTAGCTTTCCCTATGCATTTCAAGCATGTTTCTGCATAGAGAATAAATAACCCTGGAAAGTTGTTTTTCTCCAAGAGGGAAAAAGCTAGGAGGCTGAAACTCTGCAGGTGTGTAGGGTACTATCCACCCTACAAAGGGGTAGGGCAATCCTGGTTCTGGCTTAACTGCCAGTTTCAGTATGACCGCTTATTGTTTTTAGCTTTCCTATGCATTTCAAGCATGTTTCTGCATAGAGAAAAAATAACCCTGGAAAGTTGTTTTTCTCCAAGAGGGAAAAAGCTAGGAGGCTGAAACTCTGCAGGTGTGTAGGGTACTATCCACCCTACAAAGGGGTAGGGCAATCCTGGTTCTGGCTTAACTGCCAGTTTCAGTATGACCGTTTATTGTTTTTAGCTTTCCCTATGCATTTCAAGCATGTTTCTGCATAGAGAAAAATAACCCTGGAAAGTTGTTTTTCTCCAAGAGGGAAAAAGCTAGGAGGCTGAAACTCTGCAGGTGTGTAGGGTACTATCCACCCTACAAAGGGGTAGGGCAATCCTGGTTCTGGCTTAACTGCCAGTTTCAGTATGACCGTTTATTGTTTTTAGCTTTCCTATGCATTTCAACCATGTTTCTGCATAGAGAAAAATAACCCTGGAAAGTTGTTTTTCTCCAAGAGGGAAAAAGCTAGGAGGCTGAAACTCTGCAGGTGTGTAGGGTACTATCCACCCTACAAAGGGGTAGGGCAATCCTGGTTCTGGCTTAACTGCCAGTTTCAGTATGACCGCTTATTGTTTTTAGCTTTCCCTATGCATTTCAAGCATGTTTCTGCATAGAGAAAAAATAACCCTGGAAAGTTGTTTTTCTCCAAGAGGGAAAAAGCTAGGAGGCTGAAACTCTGCAGGTGTGTAGGGTACTATCCACCCTACAAAGGGTAGGGCAATCCTGGTTCTGGCTTAACTGCCAGTTTCAGTATGACCGTTTATTGTTTTTAGCTTTCGCTATGCATTTCAAGCATGTTTCTGCATAGAGAAAAATAACCCTGGAAAGTTGTTTTTCCAAGAGGGAAAAAGCTAGGAGGCTGAAACTCTGCAGGTGTGTAGGGTACTATCCACCCTACAAAGGGGTAGGGCAATCCTGGTTCTGGCTTAACTGCCAGTTTCAGTATGACCGCTTATTGTTTTTAGCTTGCCCTATGCATTTCAAGCATGTTTCTGCATAGAGAAAAAATAACCCTGGAAAGTTGTTTTTCTCCAAGAGGAAAAAGCTAGGAGGCTGAAACTCTGCAGGTGTGTAGGGTACTATCCACCCTACAAAGGGGTAGGGCAATCCTGGTTCTGGCTTAACTGCCAGTTTCAGTATGACCGCTTATTGTTTTTAGCTTTCCCTATGCATTTCAAGCATGTTTCTGCATAGAGAAAAAATAACCCTGGAAAGTTGTTTTTCTCCAAGAGGGAAAAAGCTAGGAGGCTGAAACTCTGCAGGTGTGTAGGGTACTATCCACCCTACAAAGGGTAGGGCAATCCTGGTTCTGGCTTAACTGCCAGTTTCAGTATGACCGCTTATTGTTTTTAGCTTTCCTATGCATTTCAAGCATGTTTCTGCATAGAGAAAAAATAACCCTGGAAAGTTGTTTTTCTCCAAGAGGGAAAAAGCTAGGAGGCTGAAACTCTGCAGGTGTGTAGGGTACTATCCACCCTACAAAGGGGTAGGGCAATCCTGGTTCTGGCTTAACTGCCAGTTTCAGTATGACCGCTTATTGATTGTAGCTTTCCCTATGCATTTCAAGCATGTTTCTGCATAGAGAAAAATAACCCTGGAAAGTTGTTTTTCTCCAAGAGGGAAAAAGCTAGGAGGCTGAAACTCTGCAGGTGTGTAGGGTACTATCCACCCTACAAAGGGGTAGGGCAATCCTGGTTCTGGCTTAACTGCCAGTTTCAGTATGACCGCTTATTGTTTTTAGCTTTCCTATGCATTTCAAGCATGTTTCTGCATAGAGAAAAATAACCCTGGAAAGTTGTTTTTCTCCAAGAGGGAAAAAGCTAGGAGGCTGAAACTCTGCAGGTGTGTAGGGTACTATCCACCCTACAAAGGGGTAGGGCAATCCTGGTTCTGGCTTAACTGCCAGTTTCAGTATGACCGCTTATTGTTTTTAGCTTTCCTATGCATTTCAAGCATGTTTCTGCATAGAGAAAAAATAACCCTGGAAAGTTGTTTTTCTCCAAGAGGGAAAAAGCTAGGAGGCTGAAACTCTGCAGGTGTGTAGGGTACTATCCACCCTACAAAGGGGTAGGGCAATCCTGGTTCTGGCTTAACTGCCAGTTTCAGTATGACCGCTTATTGTTTTTAGCTTTCCCTATGCATTTCAAGCATGTTTCTGCATAGAGAAAAATAACCCTGGAAAGTTGTTTTTCTCCAAGAGGGAAAAAGCTAGGAGGCTGAAACTCTGCAGGTGTGTAGGGTACTATCCACCCTACAAAGGGGTAGGGCAATCCTGGTTCTGGCTTAACTGCCAGTTTCAGTATGACCGCTTATTGTTTTTAGCTTTCCTATGCATTTCAAGCATGTTTCTGCATAGAGAAAAATAACCCTGGAAAGTTGTTTTTCTCCAAGAGGGAAAAAGCTAGGAGGCTGAAACTCTGCAGGTGTGTAGGGTACTATCCACCCTACAAAGGGGTAGGGCAATCCTGGTTCTGGCTTAACTGCCAGTTTCAGTATGACCGCTTATTGTTTTTAGCTTTCCCTATGCATTTCAAGCATGTTTCTGCATAGAGAAAAAATAACCCTGGAAAGTTGTTTTTCTCCAAGAGGGAAAAAGCTAGGAGGCTGAAACTCTGCAGGTGTGTAGGGTACTATCCACCCTACAAAGGGGTAGGGCAATCCTGGTTCTGGCTTAACTGCCAGTTTCAGTATGACCGCTTATTGTTTTTAGCTTTCCCTATGCATTTCAAGCATGTTTCTGCATAGAGAAAAAAAACCCTGGAAAGTTGTTTTCTCCAAGAGGGAAAAAGCTAGGAGGCTGAAACTCTGCAGGTGTGTAGGGTACTATCCACCCTACAAAGGGGTAGGGCAATCCTGGTTCTGGCTTAACTGCCAGTTTCAGTATGACCGCTTATTGTTTTTAGCTTTCCCTATGCATTTCAAGCATGTTTCTGCATAGAGAAAAAATAACCCTGGAAAGTTGTTTTTCTCCAAGAGGGAAAAAGCTAGGAGGCTGAAACTCTGCAGGTGTGTAGGGTACTATCCACCCTACAAAGGGGTAGGGCAATCCTGGTTCTGGCTTAACTGCCAGTTTCAGTATGACCGCTTATTGTTTTTAGCTTCCCTATGCATTTCAAGCATGTTTCTGCATAGAGAAAAAATAACCCTGGAAAGTTGTTTTTCTCCAAGAGGGAAAAAGCTAGGAGGCTGAAACTCTGCAGGTGTGTAGGGTACTATCCACCCTACAAAGGGGTAGGGCAATCCTGGTTCTGGCTTAACTGCCAGTTTCAGTATGACCGCTTATTGTTTTTAGCCTTTCCTATGCATTTCAAGCATGTTTCTGCATAGAGAAAAATAACCCTGGAAAGTTGTTTTTCTCCAAGAGGGAAAAAGCTAGGAGGCTGAAACTCTGCAGGTGTGTAGGGTACTATCCACCCTACAAAGGGGTAGGGCAATCCTGGTTCTGGCTTAACTGCCAGTTTCAGTATGACCGCTTATTGTTTTTAGCTTTCCTATGCATTTCAAGCATGTTTCTGCATAGAGAAAAATAACCCTGGAAAGTTGTTTTTCTCCAAGAGGGAAAAAGCTAGGAGGCTGAAACTCTGCAGGTGTGTAGGGTACTATCCACCCTACAAAGGGGTAGGGCAATCCTGGTTCTGGCTTAACTGCCAGTTTCAGTATGACCGTTTATTGTTTTTAGCTTTCCTATGCATTTCAAGCATGTTTCTGCATAGAGAAAAATAACCCTGGAAAGTTGTTTTTCTCCAAGAGGGAAAAAGCTAGGAGGCTGAAACTCTGCAGGTGTGTAGGGTACTATCCACCCTACAAAGGGGTAGGGCAATCCTGGTTCTGGCTTAACTGCCAGTTTCAGTATGACCGCTTATTGTTTTTAGCTTTCCTATGCATTTCAAGCATGTTTCTGCATAGAGAAAAATAACCCTGGAAAGTTGTTTTTCTCCAAGAGGGAAAAAGCTAGGAGGCTGAAACTCTGCAGGTGTGTAGGGTACTATCCACCCTACAAAGGGGTAGGGCAATCCTGGTTCTGGCTTAACTGCCAGTTTCAGTATGACCGCTTATTGTTTTTAGCTTTCCTATGCATTTCAAGCATGTTTCTGCATAGAGAAAAATAACCCTGGAAAGTTGTTTTTCTCCAAGAGGGAAAAAGCTAGGAGGCTGAAACTCTGCAGGTGTGTAGGGTACTATCCACCCTACAAAGGGGTAGGGCAATCCTGGTTCTGGCTTAACTGCCAGTTTCAGTATGACCGCTTATTGTTTTTAGCTTTCCTATGCATTTCAAGCATGTTTCTGCATAGAGAAAAAATAACCCTGGAAAGTTGTTTTTCTCCAAGAGGGAAAAAGCTAGGAGGCTGAAACTCTGCAGGTGTGTAGGGTACTATCCACCCTACAAAGGGGTAGGGCAATCCTGGTTCTGGCTTAACTGCCAGTTTCAGTATGACCGCTTATTGTTTTTAGCTTCCCTATGCATTTCAAGCATGTTTCTGCATAGAGAAAAAATAACCCTGGAAAGTTGTTTTTCTCCAAGAGGGAAAAAGCTAGGAGGCTGAAACTCTGCAGGTGTGTAGGGTACTATCCACCCTACAAAGGGGTAGGGCAATCCTGGTTCTGGCTTAACTGCCAGTTTCAGTATGACCGCTTATTGTTTTTAGCTTTCCCTATGCATTTCAAGCATGTTTCTGCATAGAGAAAAATAACCCTGGAAAGTTGTTTTTCTCCAAGAGGGAAAAAGCTAGGAGGCTGAAACTCTGCAGGTGTGTAGGGTACTATCCACCCTACAAAGGGGTAGGGCAATCCTGGTTCTGGCTTAACTGCCAGTTTCAGTATGACCGCTTATTGTTTTTAGCTTTCCCTATGCATTTCAAGCATGTTTCTGCATAGAGAAAAAATAACCCTGGAAAGTTGTTTTTCTCCAAGAGGGAAAAAGCTAGGAGGCTGAAACTCTGCAGGTGTGTAGGGTACTATCCACCCTACAAAGGGGTAGGGCAATCCTGGTTCTGGCTTAACTGCCAGTTTCAGTATGACCGCTTATTGTTTTTAGCTTTCCTGTGCATTTCAAGCATGTTTCTGCATAGAGAAAAATAACCCTGGAAAGTTGTTTTTCTCCAAGAGGGAAAAAGCTAGGAGGCTGAAACTCTGCAGGTGTGTAGGGTACTATCCACCCTACAAAGGGGTAGGGCAATCCTGGTTCTGGCTTAACTGCCAGTTTCAGTATGACCGTTTATTGTTTTTAGCTTTCCCTATGCATTTCAAGCATGTTTCTGCATAGAGAAAAAATAACCCTGGAAAGTTGTTTTTTTCCAAGAGGGAAAAAGCTAGGAGGCTGAAACTCTGCAGGTGTGTAGGGTACTATCCACCCTACAAAGGGGTAGGGCAATCCTGGTTCTGGCTTAACTGCCAGTTTCAGTATGACCGTTTATTGTTTTTAGCTTTCCCTATGCATTTCAAGCATGTTTCTGCATAGAGAAAAATAACCCTGGAAAGTTGTTTTTCTCCAAGAGGGAAAAAGCTAGGAGGCTGAAACTCTGCAGGTGTGTAGGGTACTATCCACCCTACAAAGGGGTAGGGCAATCCTGGTTCTGGCTTAACTGCCAGTTTCAGTATGACCGCTTATTGTTTTTAGCTTTCCCTATGCATTTCAAGCATGTTTCTGCATAGAGAAAAATAACCCTGGAAAGTTGTTTTTCTCCAAGAGGGAAAAAGCTAGGAGGCTGAAACTCTGCAGGTGTGTAGGGTACTATCCACCCTACAAAGGGGTAGGGCAATCCTGGTTCTGGCTTAACTGCCAGTTTCAGTATGACCGCTTATTGTTTTTAGCTTCCCTATGCATTTCAAGCATGTTTCTGCATAGAGAAAAATAACCCTGGAAAGTTGTTTTTCTCCAAGAGGGAAAAAGCTAGGAGGCTGAAACTCTGCAGGTGTGTAGGGTACTATCCACCCTACAAAGGGGTAGGGCAATCCTGGTTCTGGCTTAACTGCCAGTTTCAGTATGACCGCTTATTGTTTTTAGCTTTCCCTATGCATTTCAAGCATGTTTCTGCATAGAGGAAAAATAACCCTGGAAAGTTGTTTTTCTCCAAGAGGGAAAAAGCTAGGAGGCTGAAACTCTGCAGGTGTGTAGGGTACTATCCACCCTACAAAGGGGTAGGGCAATCCTGGTTCTGGCTTAACTGCCAGTTTCAGTATGACCGCTTACTGTTTTTAGCTTTCCCTATGCATTTCAAGCATGTTTCTGCATAGAGAAAAATAACCCTGGAAAGTTGTTTTTCTCCAAGAGGGAAAAAGCTAGGAGGCTGAAACTCTGCAGGTGTGTAGGGTACTATCCACCCTACAAAGGGGTAGGGCAATCCTGGTTCTGGCTTAACTGCCAGTTTCAGTATGACCGCTTATTGTTTTTAGCTTTCCCTATGCATTTCAAGCATGTTTCTGCATAGAGAAAAATAACCCTGGAAAGTTGTGTTTTTCCAAGAGGGAAAAAGCTAGGAGGCTGAAACTCTGCAGGTGTGTAGGGTACTATCCACCCTACAAAGGGGTAGGGCAATCCTGGTTCTGGCTTAACTGCCAGTTTCAGTATGACCGCTTATTGTTTTTAGCTTTCCTATGCATTTCAAGCATGTTTCTGCATAGAGAAAAATAACCCTGGAAAGTTGTTTTTCTCCAAGAGGGAAAAAGCTAGGAGGCTGAAACTCTGCAGGTGTGTAGGGTACTATCCACCCTACAAAGGGGTAGGGCAATCCTGGTTCTGGCTTAACTGCCAGTTTCAGTATGACCGCTTATTGTTTTTAGCTTTCCTATGCATTTCAAGCATGTTTCTGCATAGAGAAAAATAACCCTGGAAAGTTGTTTTTCTCCAAGAGGGAAAAAGCTAGGAGGCTGAAACTCTGCAGGTGTGTAGGGTACTATCCACCCTACAAAGGGGTAGGGCAATCCTGGTTCTGGCTTAACTGCCAGTTTCAGTATGACCGCTTATTGTTTTTAGCTTTCCCTATGCATTTCAAGCATGTTTCTGCATAGAGAAAAAATAACCCTGGAAAGTTGTTTTTCTCCAAGAGGGAAAAAGCTAGGAGGCTGAAACTCTGCAGGTGTGTAGGGTACTATCCACCCTACAAAGGGGTAGGGCAATCCTGGTTCTGGCTTAACTGCCAGTTTCAGTATGACCGCTTATTGTTTTTAGCTTTCCCTATGCATTTCAAGCATGTTTCTGCATAGAGAAAAAATAACCCTGGAAAGTTGTTTTTCTCCAAGAGGGAAAAAGCTAGGAGGCTGAAACTCTGCAGGTGTGTAGGGTACTATCCACCCTACAAAGGGGTAGGGCAATCCTGGTTCTGGCTTAACTGCCAGTTTCAGTATGACCGCTTATTGTTTTTACCTTTCCTATGCATTTCAAGCATGTTTCTGCATAGAGAAAAATAACCCTGGAAAGTTGTTTTTCTCCAAGAGGGAAAAAGCTAGGAGGCTGAAACTCTGCAGGTGTGTAGGGTACTATCCACCCTACAAAGGGGTAGGGCAATCCTGGTTCTGGCTTAACTGCCAGTTTCAGTATGACCGCTTATTGTTTTTAGCTTTCCCTATGCATTTCAAGCATGTTTCTGCATAGAGAAAAATAACCCTGGAAAGTTGTTTTTCTCCAAGAGGGAAAAAGCTAGGAGGCTGAAACTCTGCAGGTGTGTAGGGTACTATCCACCCTACAAAGGGGTAGGGCAATCCTGGTTCTGGCTTAACTGCCAGTTTCAGTATGACCGCTTATTGTTTTTAGCTGTTCCTATGCATTTCAAGCATGTTTCTGCATAGAGAAAAAATAACCCTGGAAAGTTGTTTTTCTCCAAGAGGGAAAAAGCTAGGAGGCTGAAACTCTGCAGGTGTGTAGGGTACTATCCACCCTACAAAGGGGTAGGGCAATCCTGGTTCTGGCTTAACTGCCAGTTTCAGTATGACCGTTTATTGTTTTTAGCTTTCCTGATGCATTTCAAGCATGTTTCTGCATAGAGAAAAATAACCCTGGAAAGTTGTTTTTCTCCAAGAGGGAAAAAGCTAGGAGGCTGAAACTCTGCAGGTGTGTAGGGTACTATCCACCCTACAAAGGGTAGGGCAATCCTGGTTCTGGCTTAACTGCCAGTTTCAGTATGACCGTTTATTGTTTTTAGCTTTCCCTATGCATTTCAAGCATGTTTCTGCATAGAGAAAAATAACCCTGGAAAGTTGTTTTTCTCCAAGAGGGAAAAAGCTAGGAGGCTGAAACTCTGCAGGTGTGTAGGGTACTATCCACCCTACAAAGGGGTAGGGCAATCCTGGTTCTGGCTTAACTGCCAGTTTCAGTATGACCGCTTATTGTTTTTAGCTTTCCCTATGCATTTCAAGCATGTTTCTGCATAGAGAAAAAATAACCCTGGAAAGTTGTTTTTCTCCAAGAGGGAAAAAGCTAGGAGGCTGAAACTCTGCAGGTGTGTAGGGTACTATCCACCCTACAAAGGGTAGGGCAATCCTGGTTCTGGCTTAACTGCCAGTTTCAGTATGACCGTTTATTGTTTTTAGCTTTCCCTATGCATTTCAAGCATGTTTCTGCATAGAGAAAAAATAACCCTGGAAAGTTGTTTTTCTCCAAGAGGGAAAAGCTAGGAGGCTGAAACTCTGCAGGTGTGTAGGGTACTATCCACCCTACAAAGGGGCAGGGCAATCCTGGTTCTGGCTTAACAGCCAGTTTCAGTATGACCGCTTATTGTTTTTAGCTTTCTCTATGCATTTCAAGCATGTTTCTGCATAGAGAAAAAATAACCCTGGAAAGTTGTTTTCTCCAAGAGGGAAAAAGCTAGGAGGCTGAAACTATGCAGGTGTGTAGGGTACTATCCACACTACAAAGGGTAGGGCAATCCTGGTTCTGGCTTAACTGCCAGTTTCAGTATGACCGTTTATTGTTTTTAGCTTTCCCTATGCATTTCAAGCATGTTTCTGCATAGAGAAAAATAACCCTGGAAAGTTGTTTTTCTCCAAGAGGGAAAAAGCTGGGAGGCTGAAACTCTGCAGGTGTGTAGGGTACTATCCACCCTACAAAGGGGTAGGGCAATCTTGGTTCTGGCTTAACTGCCAGTTTCAGTATGACCGTTTATTGTTTTTAGCTTTCCCTATGCATTTCAAGCATGTTTCTGCATAGAGAAAAATAACCCTGGAAAGTTGTTTTTCTCCAAGAGGGAAAAAGCTAGGAGGCTGAAACTCTGCAGGTGTGTAGGGTACTATCCACCCTACAAAGGGGTAGGGCAATCCTGGTTCTGGCTTAACTGCCAGTTTCAGTATGACCGCTTATTGTTTTTAGCCTTTCCTATGCATTTCAAGCATGTTTCTGCATAGAGAAAAAATAACCCTGGAAAGTTGTTTTTCTCCAAGAGGGAAAAAGCTAGGAGGCTGAAACTCTGCAGGTGTGTAGGGTACTATCCACCCTACAAAGGGGTAGGGCAATCCTGGTTCTGGCTTAACTGCCAGTTTCAGTATGACCGTTTATTGTTTTTAGCCTTTCCTATGCATTTCAAGCATGTTTCTGCATAGAGAAAAAATAACCCTGGAAAGTTGTTTTTCTCCAAGAGGGAAAAAGCTAGGAGGCTGAAACTCTGCAGGTGTGTAGGGTACTATCCACCCTACAAAGGGGTAGGGCAATCCTGGTTCTGGCTTAACTGCCAGTTTCAGTATGACCGCTTATTGTTTTTAGCTTTCCCTATGCATTTCAAGCATGTTTCTGCATAGAGAAAAAATAACCCTGGAAAGTTGTTTTTTTCCAAGAGGGAAAAAGCTAGGAGGCTGAAACTCTGCAGGTGTGTAGGGTACTATCCACCCTACAAAGGGGTAGGGCAATCCTGGTTCTGGCTTAACTGCCAGTTTCAGTATGACCGTTTATTGTTTTTAGCTTTCCCTATGCATTTCAAGCATGTTTCTGCATAGAGAAAAAATAACCCTGGAAAGTTGTTTTTCTCCAAGAGGGAAAAAGCTAGGAGGCTGAAACTCTGCAGGTGTGTAGGGTACTATCCACCCTACAAAGGGGTAGGGCAATCCTGGTTCTGGCTTAACTGCCAGTTTCAGTATGACCGCTTATTGTTTTTAGCTTTCCCTATGCATTTCAAGCATGTTTCTGCATAGAGAAAAATAACCCTGGAAAGTTGTTTTTCTCCAAGAGGGAAAAAGCTAGGAGGCTGAAACTCTGCAGGTGTGTAGGGTACTATCCACCCTACAAAGGGGTAGGGCAATCCTGGTTCTGGCTTAACTGCCAGTTTCAGTATGACCGCTTATTGTTTTTAGCTTTCCCTATGCATTTCAAGCATGTTTCTGCATAGAGAAAAATAACCCTGGAAAGTTGTTTTTCTCCAAGAGGGAAAAAGCTAGGAGGCTGAAACTCTGCAGGTGTGTAGGGTACTATCCACCCTACAAAGGGGTAGGGCAATCCTGGTTCTGGCTTAACTGCCAGTTTCAGTATGACCGTTTATTGTTTTTAGCTTTCCTATGCATTTCAAGCATGTTTCTGCATAGAGAAAAAATAACCCTGGAAAGTTGTTTTCTCCAAGAGGGAAAAAGCTAGGAGGCTGAAACTCTGCAGGTGTGTAGGGTACTATCCACCCTACAAAGGGGTAGGGCAATCCTGGTTCTGGCTTAACTGCCAGTTTCAGTATGACCGCTTATTGTTTTTAGCTTTCCTATGCATTTCAAGCATGTTTCTGCATAGAGAAAAAATAACCCTGGAAAGTTGTTTTCTCCAAGAGGGAAAAAGCTAGGAGGCTGAAACTCTGCAGGTGTGTAGGGTACTATCCACCCTACAAAGGGGTAGGGCAATCCTGGTTCTGGCTTAACTGCCAGTTTCAGTATGACCGCTTATTGTTTTCAGCTTTCCTATGCATTTCAAGCATGTTTCTGCATAGAGAAAAAATAACCCTGGAAAGTTGTTTTCTCCAAGAGGGAAAAAGCTAGGAGGCTGAAACTCTGCAGGTGTGTAGGGTACTATCCACCCTACAAAGGGGTAGGGCAATCCTGGTTCTGGCTTAACTGCCAGTTTCAGTATGACCGTTTATTGTTTTTAGCTTTCCTATGCATTTCAAGCATGTTTCTGCATAGAGAAAAATAACCCTGGAAAGTTGTTTTCCTCCAAGAGGGAAAAAGCTAGGAGGCTGAAACTCTGCAGGTGTGTAGGGTACTATCCACCCTACAAAGGGGTAGGGCAATCCTGGTTCTGGCTTAACTGCCAGTTTCAGTATGACCGCTTATTGTTTTTAGCTTTCATATTGCATTTCAAGCATGTTTCTGCATAGAGAAAAATAACCCTGGAAAGTTGTTTTTCTCCAAGAGGGAAAAAGCTAGGAGGCTGAAACTCTGCAGGTGTGTAGGGTACTATCCACCCTACAAAGGGGTAGGGCAATCCTGGTTCTGGCTTAACTGCCAGTTTCAGTATGACCGCTTATTGTTTTTAGCTTTCCTATGCATTTCAGGCATGTTTCTGCATAGAGAAAAATAACCCTGGAAAGTTGTTTTTCTCCAAGAGGGAAAAAGCTAGGAGGCTGAAACTCTGCAGGTGTGTAGGGTACTATCCACCCTACAAAGGGGTAGGGCAATCCTGGTTCTGGCTTAACTGCCAGTTTCAGTATGACCGTTTATTGTTTTTAGCTTTCCTATGCATTTCAAGCATGTTTCTGCATAGAGAAATAATAACCCTGGAAAGTTGTTTCTCCAAGAGGGAAAAAGCTAGGAGGCTGAAACTCTGCAGGTGTGTAGGGTACTATCCACCCTACAAAGGGGTAGGGCAATCCTGGTTCTGGCTTAACTGCCAGTTTCAGTATGACCGCTTATTGTTTTTAGCTTTCCCTATGCATTTCAAGCATGTTTCTGCATAGAGAAAAAAAACCCTGGAAAGTTGTTAATCTCCAAGAGGGAAAAAGCTAGGAGGCTGAAACTCTGCAGGTGTGTAGGGTACTATCCACCCTACAAAGGGGTAGGGCAATCCTGGTTCTGGCTTAACTGCCAGTTTCAGTATGACCGCTTATTGTTTTTAGCTTTCCTATGCATTTCAAGCATGTTTCTGCATAGAGAAAAAATAACCCTGGAAAGTTGTTTTTCTCCAAGAGGGAAAAAGCTAGGAGGCTGAAACTCTGCAGGTGTGTAGGGTACTATCCACCCTACAAAGGGGTAGGGCAATCCTGGTTCTGGCTTAACTGCCAGTTTCAGTATGACCGCTTATTGTTTTTAGCTTTCCCTATGCATTTCAAGCATGTTTCTGCATAGAGAAAAATAACCCTGGAAAGTTGTTTTTCTCCAAGAGGGAAAAAGCTAGGAGGCTGAAACTCTGCAGGTGTGTAGGGTACTATCCACCCTACAAAGGGGTAGGGCAATCCTGGTTCTGGCTTAACTGCCAGTTTCAGTATGACCGCTTATTGTTTTTAGCTTTCCCTATGCATTTCAAGCATGTTTCTGCATAGAGAAAAAATAACCCTGGAAAGTTGTTTCTCCAAGAGGGAAAAAGCTTGGAGGCTGAAACTCTGCAGGTGTGTAGGGTACTATCCACCCTACAAAGGGTAGGGCAATCCTGGTTCTGGCTTAACTGCCAGTTTCAGTATGACCGTTTATTGTTTTTAGCTTTCTTATGCATTTCAAGCATGTTTCTGCATAGAGAAAAATAACCCTGGAAAGTTGTTTTTTTCCAAGAGGGAAAAAGCTAGGAGGCTGAAACTCTGCAGGTGTGTAGGGTACTATCCACCCTACAAAGGGGTAGGGCAATCCTGGTTCTGGCTTAACTGCCAGTTTCAGTATGACCGCTTATTGTTTTTAGCTTCCCTATGCATTTGAAGCATGTTTCTGCATAGAGAAAAATAACCCTGGAAAGTTGTTTTTCTCCAAGAGGGAAAAAGCTAGGAGGCTGAAACTCTGCAGGTGTGTAGGGTACTATCCACCCTACAAAGGGGTAGGGCAATCCTGGTTCTGGCTTAACTGCCAGTTTCAGTATGACCGCTTATTGTTTTTAGCTTTCCTATGCATTTCAAGCATGTTTCTGCATAGAGAAAAAATTACCCTGGAAAGTTGTTTTCTCCAAGAGGGAAAAAGCTAGGAGGCTGAAACTCTGCAGGTGTGTAGGGTACTATCCACCCTACAAAGGGGTAGGGCAATCCTGGTTCTGGCTTAACTGCCAGTTTCAGTATGACCGCTTATTGTTTTTAGCTTTTCTATGCATTTCAAGCATGTTTCTGCATAGAGAAAAAATAACCCTGGAAAGTTGTTTTTCTCCAAGAGGGAAAAAGCTAGGAGGCTGAAACTCTGCAGGTGTGTAGGGTACTATCCACCCTACAAAGGGGTAGGGCAATCCTGGTTCTGGCTTAACTGCCAGTTTCAGTATGACCGCTTATTGTTTTTAGCTTTCCTATGCATTTCAAGCATGTTTCTGCATAGAGAAAAATAACCCTGGAAAGTTGTTTTTCTCCAAGAGGGAAAAAGCTAGGAGGCTGAAACTCTGCAGGTGTGTAGGGTACTATCCACCCTACAAAGGGGTAGGGCAATCCTGGTTCTGGCTTAACTGCCAGTTTCAGTATGACCGTTTATTGTTTTTAGCTTTCCTATGCATTTCCAGCATGTTTCTGCATAGAGAAAAATAACCCTGGAAAGTTGTTTTTCTCCAAGAGGGAAAAAGCTAGGAGGCTGAAACTCTGCAGGTGTGTAGGGTACTATCCACCCTACAAAGGGGTAGGGCAATCCTGGTTCTGGCTTAACTGCCAGTTTCAGTATGACCCCTTATTGTTTTTAGCTTTCCTATGCATTTCAAGCATGTTTCTGCATAGAGAAAAAATAACCCTGGAAAGTTGTTTTTCTCCAAGAGGGAAAAAGCTAGGAGGCTGAAACTCTGCAGGTGTGTAGGGTACTATCCACCCTACAAAGGGGTAGGGCAATCCTGGTTCTGGCTTAACTGCCAGTTTCAGTATGACCGTTTATTGTTTTTAGCTTTCCGTATGCATTTCAAGCATGTTTCTGCATAGAGAAAAATAACCCTGGAAAGTTGTTTTTCTCCAAGAGGGAAAAAGCTAGGAGGCTGAAACTCTGCAGGTGTGTAGGGTACTATCCACCCTACAAAGGGGTAGGGCAATCCTGGTTCTGGCTTAACTGCCAGTTTCAGTATGACCGCTTATTGTTTTTAGCTTTCCTATGCATTTCAAGCATGTTTCTGCATAGAGAAAAAATAACCCTGGAAAGTTGTTTTTCTCCAAGAGGGAAAAAGCTAGGAGGCTGAAACTCTGCAGGTGTGTAGGGTACTATCCACCCTACAAAGGGGTAGGGCAATCCTGGTTCTGGCTTAACTGCCAGTTTCAGTATGACCGCTTATTGTTTTTAGCTTTCCTATGCATTTCAAGCATGTTTCTGCATAGAGAAAAATAACCCTGGAAAGTTGTGTTTTTCCAAGAGGGAAAAAGCTAGGAGGCTGAAACTCTGCAGGTGTGTAGGGTACTATCCACCCTACAAAGGGGTAGGGCAATCCTGGTTCTGGCTTAACTGCCAGTTTCAGTATGACCGCTTATTGTTTTTAGCTTTCCTATGCATTTCAAGCATGTTTCTGCATAGAGAAAAAATAACCCTGGAAAGTTGTTTTCTCCAAGAGGGAAAAAGCTAGGAGGCTGAAACTCTGCAGGTGTGTAGGGTACTATCCACCCTACAAAGGGGTAGGGCAATCCTGGTTCTGGCTTAACTGCCAGTTTCAGTATGACCGCTTATTGTTTTTAGCTTTCCTATGCATTTCAAGCATGTTTCTGCATAGAGAAAAAATAACCCTGGAAAGTTGTTTTCTCCAAGAGGGAAAAAGCTAGGAGGCTGAAACTCTGCAGGTGTGTAGGGTACTATCCACCCTACAAAGGGGTAGGGCAATCCTGGTTCTGGCTTAACTGCCAGTTTCAGTATGACCGCTTATTGTTTTTAGCTTTCCTATGCATTTCAAGCATGTTTCTGCATAGAGAAAAAATAACCCTGGAAAGTTGTTTTTCTCCAAGAGGGAAAAAGCTAGGAGGCTGAAACTCTGCAGGTGTGTAGGGTACTATCCACCCTACAAAGGGGTAGGGCAATCCTGGTTCTGGCTTAACTGCCAGTTTCAGTATGACCGCTTATTGTTTTTAGCTTCCCTATGCATTTCAAGCATGTTTCTGCATAGAGAAAAAATAACCCTGGAAAGTTGTTTTTCTCCAAGAGGGAAAAAGCTAGGAGGCTGAAACTCTGCAGGTGTGTAGGGTACTATCCACCCTACAAAGGGGTAGGGCAATCCTGGTTCTGGCTTAACTGCCAGTTTCAGTATGACCGCTTATAGTTTTTAGCTTTCCTATGCATTTCAAGCATGTTTCTGCATAGAGAAAAAAAACCCTGGAAAGTTGTTTTCTCCAAGAGGGAAAAAGCTAGGAGGCTGAAACTCTGCAGGTGTGTAGGGTACTATCCACCCTACAAAGGGGTAGGGCAATCCTGGTTCTGGCTTAACTGCCAGTTTCAGTATGACCGTTTATTGTTTTTAGCTTTCCTATGCATTTCAAGCATGTTTCTGCATAGAGAAAAAATAACCCTGGAAAGTTGTTTTTCTCCAAGAGGGAAAAAGCTAGGAGGCTGAAACTCTGCAGGTGTGTAGGGTACTATCCACCCTACAAAGGGTAGGGCAATCCTGGTTCTGGCTTAACTGCCAGTTTCAGTATGACCGCTTATTGTTTTTAGCTTTCCCTATGCATTTCAAGCATGTTTCTGCATAGAGAAAAAAAACCCTGGAAAGTTGTTTTCTCCAAGAGGGAAAAAGCTAGGAGGCTGAAACTCTGCAGGTGTGTAGGGTACTATCCACCCTACAAAGGGGTAGGGCAATCCTGGTTCTGGCTTAACTGCCAGTTTCAGTATGACCGTTTATTGTTTTTAGCTTCCCTATGCATTTCAAGCATGTTTCTGCATAGAGAAAAAATAACCCTGGAAAGTTGTTTTTCTCCAAGAGGGAAAAAGCTAGGAGGCTGAAACTCTGCAGGTGTGTAGGGTACTATCCACCCTACAAAGGGGTAGGGCAATCCTGGTTCTGGCTTAACTGCCAGTTTCAGTATGACCGCTTATTGTTTTTAGCTTTGCCTATGCATTTCAAGCATGTTTCTGCATAGAGAAAAAATAACCCTGGAAAGTTGTTTTTCTCCAAGAGGGAAAAAGCTAGGAGGCTGAAACTCTGCAGGTGTGTAGGGTACTATCCACCCTACAAAGGGGTAGGGCAATCCTGGTTCTGGCTTAACTGCCAGTTTCAGTATGACCGCTTATTGTTTTTAGCTTTCCCTATGCATTTCAAGCATGTTTCTGCATAGAGAAAAATAACCCTGGAAAGTTGTTTTTCCAAGAGGGAAAAAGCTAGGAGGCTGAAACTCTGCAGGTGTGTAGGGTACTATCCACCCTACAAAGGGGTAGGGCAATCCTGGTTCTGGCTTAACTGCCAGTTTCAGTATGACCGCTTATTGTTTTTAGCTTTCCCTATGCATTTCAAGCATGTTTCTGCATAGAGAAAAATAACCCTGGAAAGTTGTTTTTCCAAGAGGGAAAAAGCTAGGAGGCTGAAACTCTGCAGGTGTGTAGGGTACTATCCACCCTACAAAGGGGTAGGGCAATCCTGGTTCTGGCTTAACTGCCAGTTTCAGTATGACCGCTTATTGTTTTTAGCTTTCCCTATGCATTTCAAGCATGTTTCTGCATAGAGAAAAATAATCCTGGAAAGTTGTTTTTTCTCCAAGAGGGAAAAAGCTAGGAGGCTGAAACTCTGCAGGTGTGTAGGGTACTATCCACCCTACAAAGGGTAGGGCAATCCTGTTCTAC